>NC_064649.1:91096560-91399591 GCF_023864345.2 Schistocerca serialis cubense | reverse complement strand
AAGAAAGCTCGCCCAGGAAATCGATGTTAGTGTCGGAACGGCCCACACAGCTGTAAGGAAAATGTTGGAATTGTGTGAACAATATATTTCGTGTGTGACGGAGCAAAGTGCACTGTGTAAAATAGACCTCTTTGACCTCTTTGGCGTTGCCTAACACTCTTTGTGTGTGTGGATTCTTGTGTTGTGATCGCTGTAATCTTGTTTTGTTCTTGAATGTGCAAATATAGTTATTAGTAAGATGTCTCTTTTCTCCTTAATATTTATTCAGCTGTGCAAACCCCAATAGGTTATGGGCCCAGCGTGCATTTGGAATAAGTATATCAACAAAATAGTAAGGAGAAAGTATTGGAAAAGTTCCAATTTACGTGAAGTGCAAGTGATCCTTACAAGACGATCGCAATTTTTTTCCGCATTATTTTTCAGTGTTCTTTACGGCAATAAAAAGCAAGTTACCGTTAAGAATGAGTGTGGCACAAATTCCACAGATTGAAAGACTTATAGGTCGCGAAAACTATGCAACCTGGGAGTTCGCAGTAGAGGTGTATTTACGTTTAGACGACCTATGGGACGTGGTAGATGGGACAATGAAATCCACAGATCAGAATTATTCAAGTAAGGATAGGAAAGCAAAATAAAAATTGATATTGCTTATTGATTCGGTGAATTATGTTCACGTTGAAAAAGCTGCTACAGCGAAAGAAGCCTGGGACAATTTACGAAATGCATTCGAGGATGGTGGTCTTACGAGAAAAGTAGGATTTTTACGCGAGTTAATTACCACTCGTCTGGACAAATGTAAGAGTGTAGACGAATACGTTAACAAAATATTAACCACGTCGAACCGACTGAGAAACATCGGATTCGAGATCGCTGAAGAATGAATAGGAACATTGCTTTTGGCAGGACTACCCGAATGGTATGCACCTATGATTATGGGACTTGAAAGCTCGGGTATACCAATCACAGGCGACAGTGTTAAGGTGAAAATCCTGCAGGACGTAAAGAGTGCTCCAAGCTGTTGTACATTGGAGAAGGAAGGTGCGTCTGCTCTCTACTCAAAAAACAAAAAGAAGAAACCGGTGAGGTGCTATAAATGTCAGAAGATGGGACATATTGCGTCTCAGTGCAAAGAAAAAGTAAGCCCAGGATCAGACACTCAGCGAAGGAGGTATGTTACTGATAGCCCAGAGAGAAGGACCAATAACAAAGGTAAAGCACTCTCATGTTTTTATTCTTTTGGTGGGATGAGCAACCGTGATATGGAATGGATTTTAGACTCAGGTGCATCTGTGCATATTGTTAAAGATAAATCACTTCTTTATGACATCAAAGATAAGACTCATATGGCAATAACTGTTGCTGGCAACAAACTCCAGTGTCACCTGGCTGGGAAACTAGATCTACATGTAAGTGTAAATGGTGAATCAGATATGGTTACAGCACACAATGTTCATTATGTGAAAAATGTGGCAACTAACCTGCTGTCTGTAGGGGAAATTGTCAAGAGTAATCAGTGAAAGTGGTGAAGTTATAGCTACAGCAAGTAACGAAAGGGGTATTTTTAAGTTGGATATCATTGACAGTAAACATAAAAATGTTAGTGATTCAGTATATTCAGCAGAAGGTTTTTTATGGCACCGGAGGCTTGGACATCTAAATAGAAAGAGTATGTCTATAATAAAGGATATGGTAAAGGGAATACAGAATTTTAGTGTGTCCAAGGATCCTTGTGAGACATGTATAAAGGGAAAACAAGCCAGGTTACCCTTCAAGACTAGTAAGAGTAAATCCACAGAAGTCTTACAGTTAATCCACAAAGATGTATGTGGTCCGATGGAGTGTGAATCCATAGGTGGGAATAATTATTTTCTTACGTTTATTGATGATTACTCACGATATACTCATGTTTATTTTCTTAGTTCTAAAGACCAAGTGAGTGATATCTTTGAGGAATATTGCAATATGGTTGAAAGATGGACAGGAAAGAAGATCAAGATCATCAGGTCTGATAATGGGAGAGAATATATTAACCAGAAATTGAAGAAACTTCTGACAGAAAAGGGAATCAGGCATCAAACTACCATAAGGTACAGCCCATCTCAAAATGGGGTTGCTGAGAGGGCTAATAGGGCCATTGTTGAGAAAGCAAGGAGCATGATGACTGACGCTGAATTATCCAAAGATTTTTGGGCAGAGGCAGTGTCAACAGCTGTATATTTGAATAATAGATCACCTACAAAAGCATTAAAGAGTAGAACCCCTTATGAAATATGGGTAGGAAAGAAACCTGATCTAAGCAATATAAGGGTTTTTGGGTGTGATGCAATGGCACGTATTCCAAAACAGCTAAGAGGAAAGTGGGATCCGAAAGCTAAAAAGTATATTTTTGTAGGCTATTGTGAAAATTCAAAGGGCTACCGATTAATGGATCCATTGACTAAAAAGATTGTCACAAGTAGAGATGTAATATTCTTTGAAAATAGAAAGGACTCAGAAGAGAGCAAAACCACTAAGTCAACTGCACCTAGTTCAGAAGGTGAAACCTTGTGTGAGGAAATAGGAAGTGAAGAAGAGCAAGATGACAGCCAAGGACAAATGGAAGCAATTTATGATGACAATGAGTTAGAAGATGAAAAACATGAAGAAACCAATGTAAGGCATTCTTCTCGTGTACCAAAACCGAAGGAATATCCGGGTTTTGAGATGTATACAGCACAGTCTTTTAATGATGAGCCAAGAACAGCAGAAGAAGCAATGAGTGGCCCAAACTCTCAAGAATGGAAAGAAGCGATGAAGAAAGAATTAGAATCTTTATATCAAAACGAAACCTTTGAATGGGTAGATATGCCAGGAGATAAGAAACCACTGCAGGCAAGATGGGTATTCAATCTGAAGAACCCTGAAAGCCCGCATCTCGTGGTCGTGCGGTAGCGTTCTCGCTTCCCACGCCCGGGTTCCCGGGTTCGATTCCCGGCGGGGTCAGGGATCTTCTCTGCCTCGTGATGGCTGGGTGTTGTGTGCTGTCCTTAGGTTAGTTAGGTTTAAGTAGTTCTAAGTTCTAGGGGACTGATGACCTAAGATGTTAAGTCCCATAGTGCTCAGAGCCATTTGAACCATTTGAACCCTGAAAGCTCATCACCAAAATACAAAGCAAGACTTGTGGTAAAAGGATATTCACAAAAACAAGGGGTAGATTACGAAGAAACTTTTTCACCTGTTGTCAAGTATACATCATTGAGATATCTTTTAGCCTTGGCAGTAAAACGAAATTTAATAATTCATCATATGGATGTTAAAACGGCATATTTAAATGGGAAATTGGAGGAGGAGATATATGTCATTCCACCAAGGGAAGCCATAAAAACCAGGTCAGAAAGTAAAAAGATTTGGCGTTTGAGAAAAAGTATTTATGGACTTAAACAAAGTGGACGCTGCTGGAATCGATATCTACATGAAACTCTAATAAATATGAATATGAAGCAATCCAAGGCAGATCCCAGCATTTACTATAAAGGGAGAAAAGAAGAAATAATAATAATGGCGATATGGGTGGACGATTTCTTTATCCTGACTGAAAGTGAAGGCCAAATGAGAATTTTCAAGAAACAGCTGCAAACCAAGTTTAAGGTGCATGATTTGGGAGAAGTTAAACGTTATTTAGGTATGCAAATTGCTAAGGATGAAGAAAGACAAGAATTGAGCATAAGTCAATCATCATACACAGAAAAAATATTAAAGAAATTTGGCATGAGTGATTGCAAACCCATAAGTACTCCAATGGAAGTAGGAGTGAAGTTAAGTGTAAATGAGACTGATGTGGAATGTGACAAGAATGTTCCTTATTTAGAAGCAGTAGGGAGTCTGTTATATTTGTCTCAAACATCACGACCCAACATTGCTTTTGCCACCAATGCAGTGAGCAGATATTGCAGAGACCCAAAGGAAAAGCACTGGAAAGCTGTAAAGAGGATATTCCGATACCTAAGAGGAACCTCAAACTATGAGCTAAAATACCATAGAGATGGTATCGCAAAACTAGAGGGATATAGCGATGCGGACTGGGGGAGTGAATTGGGAGACAGATACTCCACCACTGGCTGCTGTTTTAAATTAATGGGGGGCCTCACATCATGGTCCTGTCAAAAGCAAAAAACTGTTGCATTGAGCACTGTAGAGGCCGAGTATATGGCACTATCCTACACCACACAGGAAGCATTATGGCTACGAACATTAATAAGTGAAATAGAACCCAATTTAATTGAGGAACCTACAACCATCTTCTGTGACAATAAGGGAGCCATAAACCTAGCTAAAAATGATGTTACTAGTGCTAGGACAAAGCATATTGATATACGGCACCATCTCATTCGGGACCACGTAGAACGACAGAACATTGCCGTGGACTATCTACGTACAGAAGACATGTTAGCTGACCTTCTGACCAAACCCTTGGAAAGGGAGAAGTTTGAGAAGATTGTGGGACTATTTGGTTTATCTTGTGGAAGCAACACACAAAATATAAGTTCAAGGAGGGGTGTTGGAATTGTGTGAACAATATATTTCGTGTGTGACGGAGCAAAGGGCACTGTGTAAAATAGACCTCTTTGACCTCTTTGGCGTTGCCTAACACTCTTTGTGTGTGTGGATTCTTGTGTTGTGATCGCTGTAATCTTGTTTTGTTCTTGAATGTGCAAATATAGTTATTAGTAAGATGTCTCTTTTCTCCTTAATACTTATTCAGCTGTGCAAACCCCAATATAAAAAATTAGAACTTTTCCCATACAAAGTGACAGTTGTGCAAGAATGAAAAATACTGATCATGTCAAGAGACGTCATTATTGTCAATGGTTCAAAAATTTCGTTCAACAAAATGGAAGGGATATTCTGAATGAAACGTTTTTCACTGATGAAGCGTGGTTTTACTTATCCGGGTACAGGAAGTCGCAAAATTCTCATACGTGGAGTACTGCAAATCCATTGTGTATTCATGATGAACCACTTCATTCTGTGAAAATCGGAGTTTGGATTGCAATTACTAGACATAGGATTGTGGGTCCCATATTTTTCAACGAAGCAATAAATGCACAACGATGCTGCAGTGATATTCTGTACCCATTCATAGGAGACCTTGAGTTAAGTGAGATACTGAATGGTTATTTTCAACAAGGCGGTGGAACCGCGCATACAGCTCGCGTTTCAATGTCACTGCTTGCTGATGTTTTTGGTGATCGCATAATTTCACAGGGACTTTGGCCTCCACGATCGCCTGACCTAACACCACCTGACTTTTTCTTCTGGGGTGCAGCGAAAGCAACTGTCAATGAAAACCGTCCAAAATCCATCGATGAACTGAAAACTGCAATATCCACTTTCACTGCTTCTGTTACAGAAGAAATGTTACAGCTTGTGTTTGGAAACATGATTAGACGAATTGAATTGTGTATTCAACAACATGGGGGACATTTTCAACGTTTAATGTGAAAATTTGTAAGTGGAAATGAATACTCAATAAATTAATAACTTGTATTTCACTGAGTTTCATTTCGGTATATTCACTGCGGCTACGGCACTGCGGAGATACTTTTTGAACACCCCGTATGTTGAGAGAAAAAACTTTGATTGCCCTTTGCTCGTCAAAGGTCTTGAAATGGCACTTGATGTGATCGTTTCGGCAGATGGCTTTAAGGTTGCCATCTAGTTGTCCTTTGAGTACTGTACTTTATTGAGCTCTCTGTAATGTTCGGTGTGGTAAATGGTGACCCATGGTACCTTCTGGAGCATATTCATCTTGATGTCGTAGTTTCATAGTGTTTTCTCTTGCGGCACTATTGGAGCGTAGCAGTGTGTTGTCTGCATTCCTTCCCTCCGCTTTTTATGCAGGTTTTCATATTCACTATGAGTTTCGTTGTTCTGTCTTCATTTGTAGTGCATGTTGTGAAATCCTCCATATCATGATTCAAGGGTGAACCTCCTTCTTCTTAGCAATCTTGTTCCATCGTCGCTTCACCGTCAGTGTTGTGGCATTTTTGTTCTTCTGACGCTCCCAGTGGTGGATTATTGGAAGCTGCTGCTGGATTCTCAGCTTGTTGGATGACATGTCGCATTCCCTCGCAGATCTCTTTCTATTTCTTTTGGTGGATAATGAAGACATCTTTGTACAGTTTAGACGCATATTTCCATTCTTATGTTTTAGTGCGGCGCCCGTGAATGTCCTATTCCGGGAGTCTGATGTTTCTCTGTTTGTCTGTCCTTGCCTCTCGTAAACCATGTCCACAGCCTAGGTTGCCAGCGCCGATGATCCTCCAGTCTTTGCCGTGTCCGTCGTTATGTCAAGCATAGTAGATATAAATATAAAAGAAACTGGCATATTTTGTTTATTTTCACTCCATTATGTCATATGTTATCATACTTTGGAGATAACTCCCGAAACAGAGAAAAATGTTTTAGAGTACAGAAGCGTATAATAAGAGTAATGAGTAGTGTAAATCGAAGAAGATCATGTCGAAACGTTTTCAAAGAATTGGACATATTAACCACAGCTTATCAGTATATTTATTCCTTAATGAAGTTTGTTGTAAATAATACATCTCTTTTTCCAACTAACTGCTTAGTACACAGTATCAATACTAGGAATAAGAACAATATACATAAAGATTTAAAATCACTTACTCCTGCCCAGAAAGGAGTCCAGTATTGAGTGACGCATATTTTGAATAAGTTACCAGCAACCATTAAGAGTTTAGTTTCAGACAAGGCACAATTTAAACATAATTTAAAAGAATTTTTGGTGGCCAACTCCTATTCCATCCATGAGTTTCTCAACAAGTGCAGTAGGCCATTTTAATGAAAATTTATTATACTTTAATTTTTGACAATACTTGATTATAACAGCCAAGTAACTACCTACTGTGTGAATGATGGATGTATGGAAAATAGATGTAAGTCTTAAGTCTGTAAATAGTGGACGTTTAATTTTAAATCTTGTACATAATCTGACTGTTCTTAACTGAAGATAACTGAAATGAATAATTTACTTTAATTTTTGACAATACTTGGTTGTAATAGCCAAGAAACTAGCAAATGTATGAATGATGGATTTAATGAAAGCAGATGTAAGTATTAAACCTGTAAATATTAGAAGCTTAAATTTAATTCATGTACATAATTTTACTGTTTATTGACTGAGGATCATTAAAATTAATGAAACTCAAGTTTTTCTAATTACATTTTTGTAATATGTTTATCTGACAAGTTCCACACCCAGGAGGATTCCCTCTTTTGTGGGTCTATGGAATGAATAATTAATCTGATCTAGTCTAGTGGAGTGGCCGATGAGGTTGCCGACGTGGCAAACCCCGCTGGACGGCGATCGACCAACACCAGCGTGGGTACGGCTTTTACACGTGCACGCGCGCTACGATCGCGCTCTCCAATGCTCCAGTGACTACGCCAGACCCAGTGAGTTTAAACATTCACGAGTGGCTAAAAGCCCCTATTGCACAATGCGCATAAACCGTTCACCTATGCACCAGCACCTCACGGGTGCATATCTGTGGCTACAGGCTGGTTGAGGTAGACCTATTACACCATCTATGCATGATATACCTGGCACACATACGCAGTAGACGGTAATAACGAGCGAAACGCAAATAGAACTGTCTGATCTCTTGTAAAGCTGATCATTCTACCACGCGAAACACAAGGGGACCGTGTGACATATTGGAACGTCATTCGTTCAAATTATTTATGTGAGCGCAAAGTTCCTATTTAATAAGAAATTGTTGAAACTTCCTGGCAGATTAAAACTGTGTGCCCGACCGAGACTCGAACTCGGGACATTTGCCTTTCGCGGGCAAGTGCTCTACCAACTGAGCTACCGAAGCACGACTCACGCTCGGTACTCACAGCTTTACTTCTGCCAGTACCTCGTCTCCTACCTTCTTGTTTCTTATCATTATTTATTAAATAATTGTTATTCTCTTTTGTAGGTAACTACTGTTCTGAATTACAGACTCAACAGTTACTTTTATATTATGACGCTTGGTTACACAGGTATTTGTGTTTATACAGTATTTTGCACACAGAGGGCGCACTTGTTTTTGGAGCTGTTGCCCTGGCAGTGACAGTAAATCTTCGGTTTAGGGCAGAACGACGAAAACAAAAAGCCAGACGTTCTTGGGCTCCACACTGGCTGGAAAGAAGGGACGGAGGCAGGTGATTATATTCACTGTTTATAAAAGAACTAAGGCCCGAAGACCCGCAAGAATTTCAGAACTTCGTGAAGATGGACATGGCCTGTCTCGAGTAGCTGCTGTCTACGATAGACGATGGAATTAGCAAGTGTGACAGAGTCATGAGGGAGGCTGTCTCACATTCCAAAGGTCAGAATTAAATCATACACTACTGGCCATTAATATTGCTACACCACGAAGATGATGTGCTACAGACGCGAAATTTAACGGACAGGAAGAAGATGCTGTGACATGTAAATGATTAGCTTTTCAGAGCATTCACACAAGGTTGACGCCGGTGGCGACACCTCCAACGTGCTGACACGAGGAAATTTTCCAACCGATTTCTCATACACAAACAGCAGTTGACCGTTGTTGCCTGGTGAAACGTTGTTGTGACGCCTCGTGTAAGGAGGAGAAATGCGTACCATCACGTTTCCGACTTTGATAAAGTTTGGATAGTAGCGACATTGCTGCTCGCGTTGGTCGAGATCCAATGGCTGTTAGCAGAATATGGAATCGGTGGGTTCAGGAGGGTAATACGGAATGCCGTGCTAGATACCAATGGCCTCGTATCACTAGCAGTCTAGATGACAGGCATCTTATCCGCACGGCTGTAACAGATCATGCAGCCACGTCTCGATCCCTGAGTCAACAGATGGGGACGTTTGCAAGACAACAACCATCTGCACCAACAGTTCGACGACGTTTACAGCAGCATGGACTATCACCTCGGAGACCGTGGCTGCGGTTACCCTTGACGCAGCATCACAGACAGGAGCGCCTGTGATGGTGTACTCAATGACGAACCTGGGTGCAAGAATTTCAAAACGTCATTTTTTCGGATGAATCCAGGTTTTGTTTACAGCATCACGATGGTCGCATCCGTGTTTGGCGACATCGCGGTGAACCCACATTGGAAGCGTGTATTTGTCATCGCCATACTGGCGTATCACCTGGCGTGATGGTATGGGATGCCACTGGTTACACGTCTCTGTCACCTCTTGTTCACATTGACGGCGCTTTGAACAGTGGACGTTACATTTCAGATGTGCTACGACCCGTGGCTCTACCTTTCATTCGATCCCTGTGAAACCCTACATTTCAGCAGGATAATGCACGACCGCATGTTGCAGGTCCTGTACGGGCCTTTCTGGATACAGAAAATGTTCGACTGCTGCCCTGGCCAGCACATTCTCCAGATTTCTCACCAATTGAAAACTCTGGTCAATGGTGACCGAGCAACTGGCTTGTCACAATACGCCAGTCACTACTCTTGATGAACTGTGGTATCGTGTTGAAGCTGCATGGACAGCTGTACCTGTACACGCCATCCAAGCACTGCTTGACTCAATGCCCAGGCGTATCAAGGCCGTTATTACGGCCAGAGGTGGTTGTTCTGGGCACTGAGTTCTCAGGATCTATGCACCCAAATTGCGTGAAAATGTAATCACATGTCAGTTCTGGTATAATATATTTGTCCAATGAATACCCGTTTATCATCTGTATTTCTTCTTGGCGTAGAAATTTTAATGGCCAGTAGTGTATGTCTATACGTTTTGTAATATACCCACCTAGATCACGAATAAAATATCGCTAAATGCCCTGTTGTGATGCAGACTGGATGTAAAATTACGTTTCCTGGCGATTGGGGATTCTTTTATAACTCTGGCTTTGAGCCAAGAATAGCACAGCCCACCATTTCAAAAGTTGTGGATGCACGTACTGCAGTTTGCAACACTTTAAAGGGGCAATACTTAAAGGTGCACTTGTGTTATCTTTCCGAGTTTGGAGTGTGTTTGTGTTACTCGGAGTTTTGCAGTCCTCGTCTGTCGCACTGGGCCAAAGTGGACTGACTTTCTCGCCTGTCACTGACAGTTTCTCTTTTGTGGCATGCTGAAATTTAGCAAGAGATCCAATCAAATCCAACATGAACTTTCAGAAGCAATGGCATAAGGCATTACGACACAAATCGAAAATCACCGCGTAACGTTATATGCATATTACTCAGAAAGAAACGATTGCTGAGTGGCAAAAAAAAAAAAGTTTTTTTCTGCATTTAAGGGGCTCCGGAACGCCCTATACTTGCAATGTTAAAATAACGCTTATAAATTACATCTTTCCTCACAAAGTATTTGAGGTAGGAAGTTGAACTTTTTACAGATTATTTATTGGAATATGGGCTACAACTTGACACAGGGATTTTACAAAATTTTAGTTCAGTTATTAAAGATGATTTTTTTTAATTGTAATGAAAATTTACAACATTTTTTTTGCAATTTTTTATTTATATATTCAAAAATATACAGTTTTTTGGAAAAAGGCTGTGTTAAATTATGCAGAAGGTACTGTGTAACATTTACTGAAAGTTTGAAACAAATATGTTTGGAAGATCCTTAGAAAACATGTAATTAGTATGAGAAAATAAAAGTTTTGGGAATCGAGCGACAAAGATTGGATTAACTTTTTAGGGGATTCCAGGTCCATAGGATGGATTATCTTCATCCTCTGCAAACTCCTCCTCCAGCTTCCTCTTGTTCCTCCTCCTATTTACTCTTGCTTGTATTTCTAGACTCTTTACAGCCCTGTCTGCAGCCCGAAGGCGTTCCTTGTCTAAAGCAAGCATCGCTCGTTGTTGTGTTCGTGGATTTTGCTACCATTTTCTTCAGTTGCAGTTACTGCAACACTGTTCCAAAAGGTGGTCATGTATGAACACTTATCACATTTCAGTTGTATTTCACTAGCAAGTCCTACGTGCTTTATTATGGCGAGTTCCAGACCAACTTCACTACAATGAATACATCTTACACAGTTTGAAAAAATTCCTTTGAGAACCGACATATCAAATATTTCATTCACATCCGATTCGCCCATAAAACATTCATAGTTTTCACTCATTGAACCAAGCTTCTTCTGTGAAGTATTTTCTTTCCCACTTTGACTGCTATGGGCAGGTGTACTTGAGAGGTTAGGTTCACTCACTTGGTTATCGTCTTTATTGTTTACAGTAATAACACATACCTTTGGTTTTCCAACATTTCTCCTTTTCTTAAAAGCCTTCAGGGTATTTCTAATAACCTTACTTTTACTCATTATTATACTTCAACAAAACAGAGACTCAAGAAACAGAATTAATTACGAATATTTTCGAGATAACGACAGAGTAAATAAACATGAAACAATCGACAATCACACCAGCGATATATATTGAACCATCACAGGTTAGCCACAACACATACTTTATCTCACATCACTAAAATGTACCTGATGAACACGGACGTTAATAATAACACCATTTGACAGCAGTTTAACAGCGCCACGGTGGGTCACGCCCATGTAGAACACATTTCAAAAAAAATTTAAAAATAGTTGTAGTCTTCGGAATTGAATAAATTATATATCTATTAAAAGGTAATAGTCTGCAGATTCAGAAAACGCAAAAAAGTAAAAATTGAACTTTTCATGATTTTGAGCCTTTCCGGAGCCCCTTAAGAAAACCTACTTACTAAAAAAAGACGGAAAATCTCCAACTGGAAAATCCGAATTAGAACTGCTCTCTATTTTGGCGTGAGGATAATGTGTCTGCTTAGTTTCATCCTTTCTATAGCCAGATAGCTGTCGGATCGACGTGTAAATACATCCTTAACACATGAGTTGCAGTAATTCTTGCCACAGCCAAAGTTAACTATGCCGTCACATTGACAGTGGTCAGAATACTGAGAGGCGCCATTCTATGGGTTTTTCTGTGCTGAAGGTGAACTGCTTTATTTGGAGAACCGTTTAATTTTTCTTTGCAACTTGTTAAGTGGAATATACAGGGTGACTCACTAACTACAGCCACCAAAAATAATTCCGAAAGTATGATAGGAGCTGAAAACTTTGGGGGACGAAAGTTGCATGGGACAATGGAGGCCATAATATGACGGTTTTTTGTTGCTAGGTGGGGTCACGTCAGAGATATGAAGGTCAACTTTTTTTTTTTAATGGCATGCCATAGTTTGGTAGTTATTTTGCGATAGCGACTATCGAGACGAATCCAGTGATGTGTAACAGTTAGGTCTTTGAAGGTCAACGAAGGTCACAAAGGTGGCATCAACGCCCATTTACAGAAGGTGTTCGAAGTGATGACCATTGGCATCAATGCAGTGCTGAAATTTTATCATGGATTGAGTGGTATTCCTTACCACTTCGGCACTTATCGAAACACATTCTCTGACAATTCTCTCTCGTAGATCTTCAGGTGTAGTTGGAACCACTTTATGAACTATGTCTTTTACGAATCCGCACAAGAAAAAATCAAGAGGCGTCAAGTCTGGCGAACAAGCCAGCCATGACACATCTCCTCCGCGTGTAATCCTATGATTTGGGAATTGTCTCTGCATCTCATTTCTAACCATCAGCGAAAAATGAGCCGGACACCCATCGTGTTGATAGCACATTCTGTTCCTTGTTTGTAAAGGTATTTCTTCCAATAACAGACCTCAGGTTTCTTGCTAGAATCTGGTGTACTTCCTACCATTAAGATTTCCTTCTATGAAACAGGGGCCTATAATTCTGTCCTCCAGAATCCCACACCAAACATTCACCGACCACGGTTTTTGGTGTGCAACTTGCCGTAGCCAGCATAGATTTTCAGTTGGCCAATAATGCATGTTATGCAGTTCAACATTTCCATGGTTCGTGAATGTAGCCTCATCAGTAAATAAAATCAAATTAATAAATGCGTCATCCCTCTGAATCTGAAGTTGAGCCCATCGGCAGAATTCAAAGCGACGCATACAGTCCGTACCAGTTACTACTTGGTGGAGACTGATATGGTAAGATGCAGAACAGGAACAACACTACTCTGACTCATGCCAGATTCCCTTGCGATTTGACGCCAACTAAAAGAAGGATCTCGAGCCACAGTGGCAAGAGTACCATTTTCCGTTTCCTCGTTAGTAACTTTCCTCTGCCGGATAATGTTTCCGATGCGTTAAAGATAGTTATTCTCAGTTTATCAAAATGGTTCAAATGGCTCTAAGCACTATGGGACTTAACATCTGAGATCATCAGTCCCCTAGAACTTAGAACCACTTAAACCTAACTAACCTAAGGACATCACACACATTCATGCCCGAGGCAGGATTCAAACCTACGACCATAGCGGCCGCGCGGTTCCAGACTGAAGCGTCTAGAACCGCTCGGCTACACCTGCCAGCTCTGTGAAGTAGGATATGAGGCGCATTCAAGTTCTAAGGCCTCCGATTTTTTTTCTAATTAACTACTCACCCAAAATCGATAAAACTGGCGTTACTTTTCGACGTAATCGCCTTGCAGACGTACACATTTTTCACAACGCTGACGCCATGATTCCATGGCAGCGGCGAAGGCTTCTTTAGGAGTCTGTTTCGACCACTGGAAAATCGCTGAGGCAATAGCAGCACGGCTGGTGAATGTGCGGCCACGGAGAGTGTCTTTCATTGTTGGAAAAAGCCAAAAGTCACTAGGAGCCAGGTCAGGTGAGTAGGGAGCATGAGGAATCACTTCAAAGTTGTTATCACGAAGAAACTGTTGCGTAACGTTAGCTCGATGTGCGGGTGCGTTGTCTTGGTGAAACAGCACACGCACAGCCCTTCCCGGACGTTTTTGTTGCAGTGCAGGAAGGAATTTGTTCTTCAAAACATTTTCGTAGGATGCACCTGTTACCGTAGTGCCCTTTGGAACGCAATGGGTAAGGATTACACCCTCGCTGTCCCAGAACATGGACACCATCATTTTTTCAGCACTGGCGATTATCCGAAATTTTTTTTGGTGGCGGTGAATCTGTGTGCTTCCATTGAGCTGACTGGCGCTTTGTTTCTGGATTGAAAAATGGCATCCACGTCTCATCCATTGTCACAACCGACGAAAAGAAAGTCCCCTTCATACTGTCATTGTGCGTCAACATTGCTTGGCAACATACCACACGGACAGCCGTGTGGTCGTCCGTCAGCATTCGTGGCACCCACCTGGATGACACTTTTCGCATTTTCAGGTCATCATGCAGGATTGTGTGCACAGAACCCACAGAAATGCCAACTCTGGAGGCGATCTGCTCAACAGTCATTCGGCGATCCCCCAAAACAATTCTCTCCACTTTCTCGATCATGTCGTCAGACCAGCTTGTGCGAGCCCGAGGTTGTTTCAGTTTGTTGTCACATGATGTTCTGCCTTCATTAAACTGTCATACCCACGAACGCACTTTCGACACATCCATAACTCCATCACCACATGTCTCCTTCAACTGTCGATGAATTTCAATTGGTTTCACACCACGCAAATTCAGAAAACGAATGATTGCATGCTGTTCAAGTAAGGAAAACGTCGCCATTTTAAGTATTTAAAACAGTTCTCATTCTCGCCACTGGCGGTAAAATTCCATCTGCCGTACGGTGCTGCCATCTCTGGGACGTATTGACAATGAACGCAGCCTCATTTTAAAACAGTGCGCATGTTTCTATCTCTTTCCAGTCCGGAGAAAAAAAAATCGGTGGCCTTAGAACTTGAATGCACCTCATAGATTGTGATCTGTGGCATCTCTGCTGAAAAAGAACAATGCTGGTGGGCGCATAAGTGTTTCGGAGCACACTGTTCATCATATATTGTTGAACATGGAGCTCTGCAACAGAGCCTACGTGTTCACATATTGAGCCAACGACATCGTCAATTACGATTGCAGTGGGCACGGAACCATCAGGATTCGACCGTCGGTCGATGGAAACGTGTCGGCTCTTTGGTTGAACCACATTTTTGCTACTTCGGGTGAACCACATTTTTGCCACACTAAGTCGATGTTAGTCTCCACAAACGCCGTCATCGAGGTGAACTGCGGCTTGAAACCTGCAGGGCGCCACGGACGCAGGCAGGTGGGAGTGGTATTACGATCTTGGAGACATTCTCCTGCGCTTGCGTGGGACCTGTAGTAGTAATCTATGACATACTGACAGCTGCGAACCATCGGGATCCCTTCATGCTTGATGTCTTCCCCGACGGCGATGTCTTCTTTCTGCAGTATAACTGTCCGTGTCTCTGAGCCAGAACCGTGCTATGGTGGTTTGAGGAGCGTTATAGCTTACTCACGTGGATGTCTCGGCGACCAAATCCACCTGAAGCACATCCTACGGAACTCATCTGGGTCTCTATCAGGCGTCATTATCACCGTACGCAAAACAGTGGCCCATTATTTAGGCGAATTACAAGACCTATGCGTAGAAATCTACTGACACATACCTCCATAAACCTGCCAAGAAACTGTCAGATCCCTGATGCGCAGAAATAGTGATATATTTCCTTCCAAAGACGGACAAATAAGCTACTTCGGTCACTCCAAAAGAAATGCACACTATTTTTTTCAAACCCATCTTGAATTCTATATGTTTGAAAGTTTGACATTGTATAGATACGTCGTTTAGGAACAATATTTTCAATTCTTCACAAAATTTCCACCCATCTCAACTGCCTTACGCTATCATGGAACCAGCACCTCTATACCCGCATGGTAAAATTCTGGACCAACCTGTTGGGGCCACTGTTTGGCAGCATGCACAAGGGATTCATCATCTTCAAACCTTGTTCCACGAAGAGAGTCTTTCTGTTTTCAAAGAGATGATAGTCACATGGAGCTAGGTTAGGACTGTAAGGCGGGTGTTTCAGTGTTGTCCATCCGAGTTTTGTGATTGCTTCCACGGTTTTTTTACTGACATGTGGCCGTGCATTGCCGTGCAACAGCAAAACATTCTGCTTTTGCCGGTGTGGTCGAACACGACTCAGTTGAGCTTGAAGTTTCTTCAGTGTCGTCACATATGCATCAGAATTTATGGTGGTTCCACTTGGCATGATGTCCACAAGCAAGAATCCTTCGGAATCGAAAAACATCGTAGCCATAACTTTTCCAGCAGAAGGTGTGGTTTTGAATTTATTTTTCTTGGGTGAATTTCCATGATGCCACTCCATTGATTACCTCTTCGTCTCTGGTGATAAATGATGGTGCTATGTTTCATCACATGACACAATTCTTCCAAGAAATTCATCTCCACCATTCTCATACTGTTCCAAAAGTCCGCTGCATACCGTTTTTCTTGTTTCTTTGTGAGCCACTGTCAACATCCTGGGAACCCACCTGGCACAAACCTTTTTTAACGCCAACACTTTCAGTATTCTGCAAACACTTCCTTCCCCTATCCCAACGTAGCGTGACAATTCGTTCACTGTGATGCGTCTGTCAGCAGTCACCAATTCGTTACCTCTCTTCACATTGTCTGGTATGTGTGCAGTACGAGGCCTGCCGCTGCGAGGACGATCCTCAATATTGCCGTGCCTGCTTTCATCACGTAACCTGCTTGACCACCAACTAACTGTACTGCGGTCGATAGCAGCATCTCCTTGTACCTTTTTCAACCTCTTGTGCATGTTTCCCACTGTCTCGTTCTCACAGCACGGTAATTCTATGACAGCACGTTGCTTCTGACGAACGTCAAGTGTAGCAGCCATCTTGAAGACATGCTGTGATGGCGCCACTCACGGGAACAGGTTGAACTAAGTTTGAAAACAAGCGGGAAGGAAGTATCAACACAATGTAAAACTTTCACACATGCAGAATGAAAACTGTATTTTTACAAAAATAGTGTGCATTTCTTTTGGAGTGACCCTCGTATTAAGCAGGTGATCTTCATGTTTTGGCTCATCAGTGTATGTCGGTGTGTGACCACAGTGTGCTGTAACCGAGTTTCTGAACGCAGAAAACCTGCCTCCAGTTGAAATCCACAGAAGAATGAAAGCTGTGTACGGTAGTGATTGTATTGACATCAGCAATGTGCGAAGTTGGGTTGTACACACTCGCAATGAAAGAAACAGTGGTGTAATCCTCGATGTGTGTAGCAGATCTCGGAGTGGACGACTGCGTACGGCAGCCGAGGAGACTAGTTGGAATCAGGTTGATGAACTTTTCAGAGAAAATAGTCGAATAACTCAGACACAGTGTGGCCTATCACGAGGCCAGCCGCGGTGGCCGAGCAGTTCTAGGCGCTTCAGCCCAGAACCGTGCGGCTGCTGCGGTCGCAGGTTCTAATCCTGCCTCGGGCATGGATATGTGTGATGTCCTCAGGTTATTTAGGTTTAAGTAGTTCTAAGTCTAAGGGACTGATGACCTCAGATGTTAAGTCCCATAGCGCTTAGAGACATTTGAACCATTTTTGAACCTATCACGAGAGTCTGTACAGGCCATAATTGCAGAACTGCAATACAGAAAACTGTGTGCATAGTGGGTGCCTCGAATGTTCACTCCTGACATGAAACGGAAGAGACTGGAAAATTTCTTTTGTGTCTGAGCGTAAAGGTAATGGGTTCCTCAACAACATCGTGACACGTCATGAAAGTTGGGTTCGCTATATTGACCCCGAAAATAAGAGAGCATCAATGGGGTTCCACTACAAAGGATCACCGATGCCAAAAAAGTTGACCATGCCATCAGAAGGCAAAGTCATGCTCACAGTGATCTGACATGTTCAAGGCGTGCTCCATTTGGAATTCACGCCTAAAGATATCACCATAAACTCTGCAATGTACTGCAGAACCCTCAGAAAATTGGAAGCACGAATTCGAAGAGTTCGTCCACACATGGAGCTCCCTCTATTTCAGCATGACAATGCCATAACACACACGAGTGCTGCAACATCTGCGACAATCATCCTCTATAATCTATGCACTCCCGACGTGACCACATCCGACTTTTGTCTGTTTCAAAAAATGGTTCAAATGGCTCTGAGCACTATTGAACTTAACTGCTGAGGTCATCAGTCCCCTAGAACTTAGAACTGCTTAAATGTAACTAACCTAAGGGCATCACACACATCCATGCCCGAGGCAGGATTCGAACCTGCGACCGTAGCGGTCACACGGTTCCAGACTGTAGCGCCTAGAACCGCTTGGCCAACTCGGCCGGCTTTTGCCTGTTTCCCAAGCTTAAAGAACATCTTCGAGGCTTCTCTTTGGTAGTGGTGAAGTGGTGTAGCAGAGGTGAGGTTGTGGCTCCATCAATGAAGTCTAACGTTCAACAGAGATGATCTCAACAAACTCGTCTCTCGTTCAGGGAAATGTGTTCGTCATGAGGGTGACTATGTTGAGAAATGAATATATAAACATGAAGAATAAAGATTTAGAATCTTAATGAAGTTTGTTTTATTTAAAAAGACTTAAGAGACTTTCATATAAAAAAACCTGTATGCATTACTTTTCAGCACGCTTTCCTCTGATATTGTACAATAGATCTGTCAATACTCACTTCTCTGGCTAAATGGTTAACGCCAAAGGTTCATAAATTAAAAAGGAAACTACGAAATCAGAGGCGACAAGCGGATACTTTGGTAGTCCTCACAGACAAATTAATACCTTCCAACTAGTGGGCAAACCATAATGCAGCCCAGAGGAGAAAGGGGGGGGGGGGGAGGGAGGATGAAACTAATACAGGGACTTCAGTTAGCACGACCTTGGTTCGCTGTCAGGCCACCTGGAGCGCAGCAAGTTTATCAATCCATCATCTCGGTTTCTTATTGACGTGTTTAAAATTTCTCATATTTATTTTGGTTTCGTTCAGAATTGAAGCTGGTTTCGTAGCATTGTGTTCCTGATTACGATTTCGTGTGTGTATTGACTGTTTCAATTGTATTACGAACATACTGACTATTTTTGCTTGCATCCGTAATAAGGGATGGATTAATTGATTCCATATTTGTGTGTGTGTGTGTGTGTGTGTGTGTGTGTGGTTTGAGGTTTTCGGGCGCTAAACAGCGTGGTCATCAGCGCCCAAACGCATAGGAACAGGAACACATGCGGTGGAGGGACGAAGACGGACAGCGAACAAGGAGAACGGCTAAAAGACACAGGCCTGACGCAGTTCCAAATCCTCACATACAGAGGCAAAACAAGTGGAGAAGAAACGCACTAAAAAAGGAAAGGAAACACAAGGAAAAGAGAACAGAAGTCGAAGTGAAACAAGTAGGTGATCGTGACTGGCGGACCTCTTACCTAAAACCTCGGTGAGCCAGTCACCCAGCAGCACATTAAAATCCTCTCCCTAAAATCCGAGGCAACAAATTGGACAGGACACAAAACCGTAAGACCTTAACCACAGTCGTTGCGTCGTCTTGCAAAATATAGGGCAAATCCGGTGGCAAGGAAACCACCTCCCTCTGGTCAGAGAATAAAGGACAGTCAAGTAGAATGTGGCGGACAGTAATCTGGACGCCACAAGCACTGCAGATTGGGGGGTCCTCCCGCCGGAATAAAAAACCATGCGTTAAGGGACTGTGTCCGATTCGGAGGCGAGTGAGTAGAACCTCATTCCGCCTGCATGACTGGTAAGGACGTACGCCATGGCCGCGTGGTGACCAAACGCAGCTTATTTTCACCGACTGCCAGCCACTCCTCTTCCCATTGACGCATAACATGAAAACGCAAAAGGGAGGTAACAGCATGGGGGGGGGGGGGGGGGGGGGAGGGACGGCACATTCAACAACGTGAGGGAGGGAACATACATCTTTGGCAGCCACATCCGCCAGTTCGTTTCCCCTAATACCCACGTGCCCCGGAACCCAGCAGAAAGAAACCTCCTTCCCCTGCCGTTGCAGGTGGAGTAGGGCATCGTGGATGTTCTGGACGACCGTATCCGCTGGGTACAAGTGTTGCATGGTCTGAAGGGCACTCAGGGAGTCAGAACAGATGAGAAACTTAAGACTGGGAACACATCCCATCCGCTCCAATGCCCGCAAGATCGCAAACAATTCGGCATCAAAGATGGTAAACGCCGCAGGAAGCCGTAACTTGACGACTCGATCAGGGAAAACAACAGCACAACCAACAGAGTCCCCCTGTTTAGAGCCATCCTTAAAGACTGGTACATGGTCGGGATGCTGGTTTAAAATATCGTAAAATAAGGAGGTAAAAACAAACGCAGGAGTGCAGCTCCTCCGGTACTCTGACAAGTCTAAAAGGACGCTGGGGCTCTGGAGCAACCAGGGAGGCAGGCGGGTAAAACCCTGGAGTTGGGGTGCCACATGCTCCACACCAAGGGACTCAAGCAAATGCTTGGCACGAATCCATATTTGTTTTTCTTACATATAAAGAACCTGGTTTCATCCCATAGTGTTCTGTGGGCATTTGTTCCTGCCTACGAATCCGTGTGTGAATTGTTTGATTCAAATGCGATGTAAATATATTGCTCGTGTACTGCTGCACTGACGAAAAAAAATCACAATAGCAAGAAGGAATTGTGCGACATAAACGAAACTTGGTAGCTGTGTCTCTACATCCGAAAGATGATGCCTGTTCATATTTCGCACACCAGTCGCGTTGATTAGCGCCACTGTCACGATGCAAATCAGGATACACGCTGTAACGGTCATGAGCGTTTGCTACGTTTGACGTTGGAGGTGGTGAGTTGACGTTAGACGAGAATGCCTTTAAGGCGACAAAGAGGCCGTTACCGGACCCTCACTACTGAGTTTGAACGGGGTCGTGTAATAGGGCTACGACAAGCTGGATGTTCTTTCTGCGGTACTGCAGACAGAGTCGGCACTGTAAGTGGTTGCTGGCAGCGGTGGTCATGAGAACGTACGGTCGCAATGAGACCGGTCTGCGGTTCTAGGCGCTACAGTTTGGAGCCGAGCGACCGCTACGGTCGCAGGTTCGAATCCTGCCTCGGGCATGAATGTGTGTGATGTCCTTAGTTTTTTTTTTTTTTTGGTCATCAATCAGTCTACTGACTGGTTTGATGCGGCCCGCCACGAATTCCTTTCCTGTGCTAACCTCTTCATCTCAGAGTAGCACTTGCAACCTACGTCCTCTATTATTTGCTTGACGTATTCCAATCTCTGTCTTCCTCTACAGTTTTTGCCCTCTACAGCTCCCTCTAGTACCATGGAAGTTATTCCCTCGTGTCTTAGCAGATGTCCTATCATCCTGTCCCTTCTCCTTATCAGTGTTTTCCACATATTCCTTTCCTCTCCGATTCTGCGTAGAACCTCCTCATTCCTTACCTTATCAGTCCACCTAATTTTCAACATTCGTCTATAGCACCACATCTCAAATGCTTCTATTCTCTTCTGTTCCGGTTTTCCCACAGTCCATGTTTCACTACCATACAATGCTGTACCCCAGACGTACATCCTCAGAAATTTCTTCCTCAAATTAAGGCCGGTATTTGATATTAGTAGACTTCTCTTGGCCAGAAATGCCTTTTTTGCCATAGCGAGTCTGCTTTTGATGTCCTCCTTGCTCCGTCCGTCATTGGTTATTTTACTGCCTAGGTAGCAGAATTCCTTAACTTCATTGACTTCGTGACCATCAATCCTGATGTTAAGTTTCTCGCTGTTCTCATTTCTACTACTTCTCATTAACTTCGTGTTTCTCCGATTTACTCTCAAACCATACTGTGTACTCATTAGACTGTTCATTCCGTTCAGCAGATCATTTAATTCTTCTTCACTCAGGATAGCAATGTCATCAGCGAATCGTATCATTGATATCCTTTAACCTTGTATTTTAATTCCACTCCTGAACCTTTCTTTTATTTCCATCATTGCTTCCTCGATGTACAGATTGAAGTGTAGGGGCGAAAGGCTACAGCCTTGTCTTACACCCTTCTTAATACGAGCACTTCGTTCTTGATCGTCCACTCTTATTATTCCCTCTTGGTTGTTGAACATATTGTATATGACCCGTCTCTCCCTATAGCTTACCCCTACTTATTTCAGAATCTCGAACAGCTTGCATCATTTTATATTGTCTAACGCTTTTTCCAGGTCGACAAATCCTATGAAAGTGTCTTGATTTTTCTTTAGCGTTGCTTCCATTATTAGCCGTAACGTCAGAATTGCCTCTCTCGTCCCTTTACTTTTCCTAAAGCCAAACTGATCGTCACCTAGCGCATTCTCAATTTTCTTTTCCATTCTTCTGTATATTATTCATACAAGCAGCTTCGATGCGTGAGCTGTTAAGCTGATTGCGCGATAATTCTCGCACTTGTCAGCTCTTGCCTTCTTCGGAATTGTTAGGTTAGGTTTAATTAGTTCTAAGTTCTAGGCGACTGATGACCTCAGAAGTTAAGTCGCACAGTGCTCAGAGCCATTTGCACCATTTTTTTTTTTTTTTAATTTTATTTTTTTATTTTGAGACCGGTCTCCGGACCGACACGTGGCACTACCGAGAAGGAAGACTCGTGTTCGGCGTATGGCTCTGGCGTATCGTACTGGATATTCCAGCAACAGTAGGCACCGCACTGACACATCGAACTGTACAAATCGGTTACTTCAAGGGCATCTCCGAGCCAGACGCCCTGTAACGTGCGACCCGCAAACCACCGCCATTCGCGACTTCAGTGGTGCCAAGCGAGAGATGATTGGAGGGCAGGACGGATGCTTGGTGTGTTTTCTGATAAAGGTTAGTTCTGCCTCGGTGACAGTGATAGCTATGTGTTGGTTAGGAGGAGACCAGTTGAGGGCCTGCACCCAGCCTGTGTGCGTGCTAGTCACACTGGACCTACACCTGGAGTTATAGCCTGGAGTGCGATTTCGTACGCAGCAGGATTACTCTCGTGGCTATCCCACGCACCCTGACTGCAGATTTGTACGCCAATCTGGCGGTTCGACCTATTGTGCTGCCATTCATTAACAGCATTCCAGGGTGTGTTTTCCAACAGGATAACGCTCACCCACATACCGCTTTTGTGGCCCAACATACTCTACAGAGTGTCAATATATTGCCTTGGCCTGCGCTCGATCACCAGATCTGTCCCCAAAAGAGCATGTTTGTAACGTCATCGGACGACAACTTCAGCGTCATCCATACCGAGTAATGTCGGTCCTTTTATTCACGAGCAAGTGCAACAGGCACGTTACTGCATTCCAGAAACTGACATCCGGCACCTGTACAACACAAACACAATGCATGCACGTTTGCATGCTTTCATTCAACATTCTGACGGTAACACAGGTTATTAATGTACCAGCATTTCACATTTTCAATGGCTTATCACCCATTTAGATTAGGAAATGAGACGCTTAAAGTAGTTTTCCTATTTGGGGAGCAAAATAACTGATGATGTTCGAAGTAGAGAGGATATTGTAGTAACCAAAACCAACCGCGGGAACGCCTTGGGCTGCAGATCAGAGCCGCCAGGCGGGGAAGCCGCCGGCAGTGGAGCACGCACCACCGGGTAAACACAAGGAAGAGTCGGACGACAGACCAACGACAACCGACACAACAAGGAAGAGATAAACAAAGGAGGCTTGTAGAAACCACAACACCAAACACCAACAGTAAATCCACTCCGAACCAGAGCCAGGCAAAGGTCAACAACGAGCAATGACCAGAACGCAGTACCGCCGAGATAGAGACGCAATGCACAGCGAGTACCAGAATGGCTGGACTAGGTTTTTTTTCCATTATTGTGATTTCATTCCCCTGCCCCATATGGGCAGGGGAGGGCTGTCAGCGGCACAATCCGCCGCTCTTCAGCCGAGAGACACGACAACTAAAACAAGGATAAAATGATACATACATAAGGAGAGAAAAAAGGGGAACATAAAACAGAGTGAGGGGAGAAAATGGAGCTAAAAAGACATGGACATGTAGACGTTCATGGGGGACAGTGAAAAAAGTCACCAGAAAGTTAAAAAACACAGTTGGCGATTCTTAAAACACAGAGAAGACACTGAATGCGTATGCACAGGTTAAAAGTTGGCCACAGTATTAAAAACACTCCGAAACAATACACTTTAAAACCCACTTGGAGCTGGACTAGGGCAGAGCGGGTCCCTATATACGAAACCCGAGGGAGCGGCTATTGGCCGCTGTCTGCACGTGGCGTAGCGGTGGCGCCCTCGCTGCGCGGAATAGCCGCCGCGGACGCGGAGCCCTCTATGGGCTGGCCACGTCCATTTGTTCTGGCACGTGTTCGACCCCCGCGGCAGAGGTACTAGAGATATAAAATGTAGACTGGCAGAGGCAGGAAAAGCGTTTCTGAAGGAGAGAAATTTGTTAACATCGAGTATAGATTTAAGTGTCAGGAAGTCGTTTCTGAAAGTATTTGTATGCAGTGTAGCCATGTATGGAAGTCAAACGGGGACGATAAATAGTTTAGACAAGAAGAGAATAGAAGCTTTCGAAATGTGGTGGTACAGAAGAATGCTGAAGATTAGATGTGTAGCTCACATAAATAATGAGGAGGTATTGAATAGAATTGGAGAGAAATTTGTGGCACAACTTGACTACAAGAAGGGATCGGTTGGTAGGGCATATTCTGAGGCATCAAGAAATCACCAATTTAGTATTGGAAGGCAGAGTGGAGGGTAAAAATCGTAGAGGGAGACCAAGAGATGAATACACTAAAACAGATTCAGAAGGATGTAGGTTGCAGTAGGTACTGGAAGATGAAGAACCTTGCACATGATAGAGTAGCATGGAGAGCTGCATCAAACCAGTCTCTGGGCTGAATACCACAACAACAACATCACCCATTTACATTAACCTGCGATTTTGCAATGTTAATCATTTAAATATGTTACCAAGACAAAATTTTCCCTAAATTTCATTACCTTAAATTAATTGTTCTTTTGGCTGCGATTTTTATTCGGCAGTGTATATTTTTGTTGGCATCCGTTTTTCGGACTCACTCGGATTTAATCGAGAACTCCTAATTAGCAGCTTTTGACAGAATTTGTATTTAACTTTATTACATCTTGTGACGAAATGGGTATCTAATTCTGCTTTGAATCGTGTTGCTTCTTTCCACTGAGTTAGCTTTGTAGTATTAGTGACGAGTACGTTGTTATCATGCCAGGTGCTATTATGCAGCAAAAATATTCTATATCGAAGTGTCTATTTGTAATTGGGATTGTGTGGTATAGTACTTACACCGTACGGAATGATACTGCATTTAGTAAAACCTGGCTGTACACAATTCACTAGAAGATCCAGTGATGAAAGCGTGAGAGTGTGTATTATTTGCTTGATTTCCATTGGAGTGGAAGGGTGTTCCTAGAATGTATATTTCTGCTGAGAGTGTTGTCCTTAGTACTCGTTAATAACGTGTCAACACGTTTGCGTAACTACTGTTGCGTTTTTATCACTTACAAGGAAGAATGCCTTAGTCATTAAGACTACAAAGTAGACTGTGGCAATAAGCAGTACCATTCAAAGAAGGAATACACATTAATTCCGTGACAGGTTATAATAAAGATGTATATCAATTCTGTCAAAAGCCATTAACGTGGAGGGCTCCATGAAATGAGAGAAAGTACAAAAAACGGATGTGAGCTAAAATAAAGTAGAATGCGAACAATATACCTACAACGCATTTAAATCGAGCAGTTTAGACATAGGTTCGTAAGCAGTAACGAAAATATATTAGTTCACAGAATACTATGTAACATAACCAGCTTCTGTTTTTCCGGTGTATGAAACAAAAATAAAGTCGAATAATTTATTCCACATATTATCATGGATGTGCGCAAAAATAAAGCAGAAAACGTGCAATATATTCACAATCGTATTTACAGTGGAATTCACACAAATAATCGCAATCAGGAATACAATGCGATGAAACGCGCTTCTGTGTCAGATGATTTTTAGGTTTTGACATGTGTTAAGGAGCAATTTTTACATCTGATAATACCCAAATGGTCGATATTGCAATATTGGGTCATACACATTGATAATTTTACAGTCCAACGGCGAACACGACATCATTTACAAAATTTTACATGACTGTGAGTCCCAGCTATGAGAAGCTGATGTTAGTTTTAATTGAAACTTCTCGAATACGTATATTACTTTGCAATTTCATAAAAACCTCTCACCGAGGAAGGTGACGCACTGGTTAGCACACTGGAATCCCATTCGGGTGGACGACGGTTCAAACCCGCGTCTGGCCATCCTGATTTAGGTTTTCCGTGATTTCCCTTAATCGCTTCTGGCAAATGTCGGGATGGTTCCTTCGAAAGGGCACGGCCGACTTCCTTCCCCATCCTTCGCAAATCCAATGGGATTGTTGACCTCACTGGTCCCATCCCCCAAATCAACCAACCAAAAAAGTTTCAGTTTGCAGACATGTACTTTCACTAGACTACAATGCCTACACATAAACTATAGGGACCGATGACCTTTGTAGTCTGGTCCCTTCAACCCCCACAAACCAACCATAAACTACACTACTGGCCATTAAAATTGCTACACCACGAAGATGACGTGCTACAGACGCGAAATATAACCGACAGGTAGAAGATGCTGTGATATGCAAATGATTAGCTTTTCAGAGCATTCACACAAGGTTGGCGCCGGTGACGACACCTACAGCGTGTTGACATGATGAAAGTTTCCAACCGATTTCTCATACACAAACAGCAGTTGACCGGCGTTGCCTGGCGAAACGTTGTTGTGATGCCTCGTGTAAGGAGGAGAAATGCGTACCATCACGTTTCCGACTTTGATAAAGGTCGGATTGTAGCCAATCGCGATTGCGGTTTATCGTATCGCGACATTGCTGCTCGCGTTGGTCGAGATCCAATGACTGTTAGCAGAATATGGAATCGGTGGGTTCTGGAGGGTAATACGTAACGCCGTGCTGGATCCCAACGTCCTCGTATCACTAGCAGTCGAGATGGCAGGTATCTTATCCGCATGGCTGTAACGGATCGTGCAGCCACGTCTCGAGCCGTGAGTCAACATAGGGGGACGTTTGCAGGACAACAACCATCTGCACGAACAGCTCGGAGACCACGGCTGCGGTTACCCTTGACGCTGCATCACAGACAGGAGCGCCTGCGATGGTGTACTCAACGACGAACCTGGGTGTACGATTGGCAAAACGTCATTTTTTTCGGATGAATCCAGGTTCTGTTTACAGCATCCTGATGGTCGCATCCGTGATTGGCGACATCGCGGTGAACGCACATTGGAAGCGTGTATTCGTCATCGCCATACTGGCGTATCACCCTTCGTGATGGTATGGGGTGCCATTGGTTACACGTCTCGATCACCTGTTGTTCGCATTGACGGCACTTTGAACAGTGGACGTTACATTTCAGATGTGTTACGACTCGTGGCTCTACCCTTCATTCGATCCCTGCGAAACCCTACATTTCAGCAGGATAATGCACGACCGCATGTTGCAGGTCCTGTGCTGGCATTTCTGGATACAGAAAATGTTCGACTGCTGCCCTGGCCAGCGCATTCTCCAGATCTCTCACCAATTGAAAACGTCTGGTCAATTGTGGCCGAGCAACTGGCTCGTCACAATACGGCAGTCACTACACTTGATGAACTGTGGTAATGTAATCACATGTCAGTTCTAGTATAATATATTTGTTCAATGAATATCCGTTTATCATCTGCATTTCTTCTTGGTGTACCAATTTTAATGGCCAGTACTGTATAAATGTAAAGTATTGTCATCTAAATCGCATTTATAATTAAAAACACGGATTTTCGCGCGATGTTTTCTCATAAGTTCACTGCCAGGCCACAAGGAGTACTGCTGTCGTTATCTGTCGGGAACTGCACATGTTTCGGTGTTCTGTGATGGAGCCGCCATAAGCTAGTCCCACCGTAATCTTACACCATTCTCACACGGGTCGAGTTTCAGATGCACTAAATCGCGTCTTTTCTGAAATGAGGCGCGTTGGGCTTCAACTGAGCAACCCCGATTGCGAAATGAAGGGATACAACATGGGGAACTGAAAGAGAAAATGTGGAGTCGGAACAGACGACGTTAAGTATTCACTTTTCGCCCACTGGATTATTAATAATTTAAGTACTGGATAGTACATGTAATTTGAAAATAAATTGCAGCCGATTTCATAATTCGTTTCTAATCATTTTCAGATATATATGCTGGCTTTATGGAAGCTCCAGACACAAGAATTTGTAGAAGAGCGTTATGTACCCTCATATAGTAAGGCAACTTCATTAAAATCAAATGAACATAATTACAGTTTTCAGGTTTGTACTTCAACGTAAAATCGATTTTGTGCAACAAGTGTTTGGTATTCTGAAAACCACTATTAACTGCATGCATGTACTTTCCGGTTATTTTTGACGTTATATTAGACTGCTAACTATTTGATGTATGCTGTACTTTGCGATGCATCCTGCCACGAGCATGATGGTTCAGTAGTGAGTGCTTTTACCCAATAGTTTTGTACGCAATATTGTATAACTGAAGCACTTTGTGGCGCTAGTTCAATTTGAGAAAGTGCAATAGTGAGGATGGAAATATTATTTTCTCCAGAAATTTCATTAAGGCTTGCAGTGTGAATCTGCACTTACGTCAAAGAGAAAACTTCATTTGTCTCTTCGCTTCTGATATCTCAGTCTCTGTATTTCACTGATAAGTTTGTATAGGATTTTTTAACCTGAGTGAAACTATTGTTAACTGACTACTATACATTTTAGCAGTGATGTTAATAAATAATCACCAGCAGCAGAAGTGTGCAGATTACTTCATTCAGCTAATCTTAATTTGGACTTCTCGACTCCATATTTTATTTCAATGCTGTCTGGACGTTTCCTGGCAGCATGTATAATCCACACAAGTGCAATTTTTGAATCTACTGCTACCACCACAACCACAGCATTCTGCACGTAAAAACTGACGACGAAAGAACACTACAGCTTTGAGTGTCATTTAATTTCTAAACAGAATGAAATAATATTCGGCAAAACTCCATCAATACTACACGCTTCTCAGGGATCCGCCGGAAAGCATAGTATGCTCCCGTTCTTAGCTAACATAGTATTATAATTAAAAACCAGAATAACGAAAATACCTAATTTAAACATGTGGCAATTTTTCTGCGTGAGCTATGTGTGACTCAAAAGCGTACTACAGGGATTACGCCGTGGAGTTAAATATTGAAGCCGATAAAAGTATTACTTACAGGCAGTTGTCTGGCAATATACAACCTCCTCCCACATCCGAATCCGAGAAATATGTTTCAGTATAGAAACCCACCGTGGTACAACAACAAAGTTAGGAAACTACTGCGAAAGCAGAGAGAGCTCCACTCCAAGTTTAAACGCAGCCAAAACCTCTCAGACAAACAGAAGCTAAACGATGTCAAAGTTAGCGTAAGGAGGGCTATGCGTGAAGCGTTCAGTGAATTCGAAAGTAAAATTCTATGTACCGACTTGACAGAAAATCCTAGGAAGTTCTGGTCTTACGTTAAATCAGTAAGTGGCTCGAAACAGCATATCCAGATACTACGGGATGATGATGGCATTGAAACAGAGGATGACACGCGTAAAGCTGAAATACTAAACATCTTTTTCCAAAGCTGTTTCACAGAGGAAGACCGCACTGCAGTTCCTTGTCTAAATCCTCGCACAAACGAAAAAATGGCTGACATCGAAATAAAAAAAAAAGATGTAATGTATTGCGAATACATAGAAAGAAGGATCCTTTATTGTATGATTATATGATAGCGGAACAAACACTGGTAGCAGTTACTTCTGTAAAATATCTGGGAGTATGCGTGCGGAACGATTTGAAGTGGAATCATCATATAAAATTAATTGTTGGTAAGGCGGGTACTAGGTGAGATTCATTGGGAGAGTGCTTAGAAAATGTAGTCCATCAACAAAGGAGGTGGCTTACAAAACACTCGTTCGACCTATACTTGAGTATTGCTCATCAGTGTGGGATCCGTACCAGATCGGTTTGACGGACGAGATAGAGAAGATCCAAAGAAGAGCGGCGCGTTTCGTCACAGGGTTATTTGGTAACCGTGATAGCGTTACGGAGATGTTTAATAAACTCAAGTGGCAGACTCTGCAAGAGAGGCGCTCTGCATCGCGGTGTAGCTTGCTCGCCAGGTTTCGAGAGGGTGCGTTTCTGGATGAGGTATCGAATATATTGCTTCCCCCTACTTATACCTCCCGAGGAGATCACGAATGTAAAATTAGAGAGATTAGAGCGCGCACGGAGGCTTTCCGGCAGTCGTTCTTCCCGCAAACCATACGCGACTGGAACAGGAAAGGGAGGTAATGACAGTGGCACGTAAAGTGCCATCTGCCACACACCGTTGGGTGGCTTGCGGAGTATAAATGTAGATGTAGATGTAGAACTGTCATATGCTACGTCGATAACGAGCCAATCAACAGAATCCACGAAGCTCGCCATGCGCCACGTTTTCTTTTCTTCTTTCGTGACGTGCCTTTCTGTATCCAAAAATTCCCTTAGCTTGGCTGCAGATCAGATCTGTTTGTTTCATACTGCAGTGGTACGGTGCCAACTGTAAAAATGCAGCGTTTGTATGGTGTGCTAGATGCCGTGAAGATGACTGTTCTTCGTGTTACTACGAAGCTTAAGTATGAGAGCACATCTATCGTATAAAACAGTGGACGTAGTCCAAATAAAGAGTATTTGTTTTTCATTTTTGTTCTGAAATTTAATTTTGTAATGTTCTCTTAATGAAAACAATCTGTATTAACAATCTTTTATAAAATGTCGATTAGTAAGAATTTATATTGGCAAGAGGAAACTGGAATTTTGTGTGCAGTTTGTAATTAGAAATAGGAAGACGTGCATTTTTCATTAAATTATGATTAGATGTGTGTTACTTACCAATTATTTGAGGAATTTATATTTCAAATGTTTATGAAGTCCGCATTGAACGAAGGGAGATTTGAACCAGTGATCCACGGTGTACCAGATTAAGATTCGATAACGCTAACAACTGAACTACGCATCCGGCTTAGAGGAACGATTATACTTCAGTAAATACATTTCCTCGGGAAATTTCAAAGCCGATTTTTTTTCCATACACTTGTGAAAAGCATTGAGAACAACCTGTTTCTCGCGACTTTTTAACGGCGTTCCACGCGCGTATTTCACTACGGACAAAGAAGCAGCATCAGCCATTTTCACACTACGTACTAAAAACGCGACAATGAGCACAACAGTAAAGAGACTGCGTCCGTACTCCGTTTCTGAATAAAACCTACTTAGCTAAAGTGTGATTCAGAAAAACGTTGATGGCTGTTAATACATTAGAATTTCATTCAGTTTCATTCCCCGAAAAACAATAACAAGATACATAACACATACGTACTATCTACTTCCAACAGCGTAACAATACCGGTGTACATGTGCTACGGCTGCCGATCAAACACCGCGTTTGTGTTTGTTTACATCAGGTTTAGTCTTGCTATGAACGAAGTATACATCTACTGCTGAAACTATAACCTGTAAATCCAGAGGTTTCAAAACTTCATCAGTGTCCATTTAATGCCAAATGTTAATAATAAGTAATTATTTTTTCTCCACTTGCCTAAAACACAAAGCTCGATTATAGGGTGACCAACTTTAACTGGAGACAAAACCGGACAACTCAAATATGTATTATTATTATATTACTGTTATTATTATTCACAATACATTGCATAATACATACATTATAGCCGCTACAACAGGAAGCATGCGTTTAATTAACACGATACTGTTAATACTGCGAATACAGCCATTTCTGCGTGCCTCTAGTTTTTTGCTTGTTATGTTTTGATGTTATACTTCTTTTCTGACTTCACAGCTTTAACGGGTTCTCTCCCGTTGTCGTATTTGACAAATTTAGCAATTTCAGCACGTTTCATACGGTAGTTAAAATTCAAAATTAGTTCAGCGTTCACCATTTACACTTTCAGTCTGTTTCTGTCATTGCTCCCGGCATGTAGCATCACACAGAAAGTCCGCTCAACTAAAACACTGGACGATGGAACTAGAACACGTTGTACAGCTTTCAGCAAATTATGTGCTTTGCATCGCTTAAAAAGAAGTAATCTATTTGTTTGAAATGTTTGAGTGATAAGTCCTTAATGAACGGCAAGACGTCATCCAGTGCACATATTTCAGAAAACAGTTCGTCACCGTTTATAGTTATGTTGAAATAATCTCTAAGTTCATTGTGTTCCCAATTTTAAGGGGCTCTTCAAGATTTAACTGAGAGGTAAGTTTAAAAATTGAATCTTCACTGACGTCAAATCATTTTTCTTAATATTCCTTGCTGAGCTTCGCTGACAAATTTTGCTTGTTCATGTTGCGGGCATTTTTTCATCTCTTGTAGTACTTTGAACACGAAGAAATTATTTCATTGTCTATTAATAATTTCTGCACGCAGCTTCAGGAATACAGAATATATTCTAGTTATCTGTATATAATCACTTTTCACGTGTTTCATGGTTGTATTACATAAATACACAACATTGTGGACAAAATAAATGTAAATCTCAGAGAGTGTTACTGTCGCATATGTGTCGCGAATGTGCTGAAAGTGTGTGGCTAAGGATATAATATTGCACAACGTGTGCCAGCAAAGGAGTAATGTGACGTCAGCAGGGCGGTAGGAAGAGGGAGGAACTGCGTTTTTGTGGCAAAGGCAATACGCGCTACGTGACCAGCAGCATTGAAGCTTCTGGAAGGAGCCGAGGTCGGGAGGCCAGACCCTGATCGCATGGGAGACGCGTCATGCGAGCCTACACTATGTGACCAAAAGTATCCGGATATAGTATGAAGGCTTTCACAACCGGATGACATATCTTCTGGTAAACCTTCCGGGATGTAAGGTCGTGGTCCATGAAACTCTTCAGCTCCTAACGTTTCGTCCAGAGCTGCGCTGGACATCTTCAGAGGGGTGTTTCTCCTCCGGTGAGTCTTGCCGACTGAGTCCAGCGCAGCTCTGGACGAAACGTTAGGAGCTGAAGAGTATCATGGACCACGACCTTACATCCCGGAAGGTTTACCAGAAGATAGTATCCGGACACCTCCAAAAACATACGTTTTCCATATTAGGTGCATTGTGCTGCCACCTACTGACAGTTACTCCATATCAGCAACCTCAGTAGTCATTAGGCATAGTGAGAGAGAATGGGCCGCTCCGCGGAACTCAAGGACTTCGAACGTGGTCAGGTGACTGGGTGTCACTTCCGTCATACGTCTGCACGCGAGATTTGCACACTCCTAAACATCCCTAGGTCCACTGTTTCCGATGTGATAGTGAAGTGGAAACGTGAAGGGAGTCATACATCACGAAAGCGTACAGGCCGACCTCGTCTGTTGACTGACAGAGACCGCCGACAGTTGAAGAGGGTCGTAATGTGTAATAGGCAGACATCTATCCAGACTATCACACAGGAATTCCAAACTGCATCAGGATCCACTGAAAGTACTATGACAGGCGGGAGTTGAGAAAACGCGGATTTCGTGGTCGAGCGGCTGCTCATAAGCCACACATCACGCCGGTATTGGAAATGAGCGTTTGGCGTCATTGGCCGGCCGCCTTGGTGCAGGTCTTATTACATTGGGCGACCTGCGCGCCGGATTGGGATGAAATGATGATGAAGACAACACAACACCCAGTCTCTGAGCGGAGAAAATTCCCCGACCCAGCCGGGAATCTAACCCGGGCCCGTAGGACGTCAATCCGTCACGCTGACCACTCAGCTATCGGGGCGTACATCACGCCGGTAAATGCCAAACAACGCCTCGCTTGGTGTAAGGGCCGTAAACATTGAACGATTTAATTGTGGAAAAACGTTGTGTGGAGAGGCGAATCACGGTACACAATGTGGCTGTCCGATGGCAGGGTGTGGGTATGGCGAATGCCCAGTGAACCTCATCTTCAGTGTGTGTAGTGCCAACAGTAAAATTCGGATGCGGTGGTGTTACGGTGTAGTTGGGTGTTTCATGCAGTGGGCTTGCACCCCTTGTTGTTTTGCGTGGCACTATGACAGCACAGGCCTACATTGATGTTTTAAGCACCTTCTTGCTTCCCACTGTTGAAGAGCATTTCGGGAATGGCGACTGCATCTTTCAACACGATCGAGCACTTATTGATAATGCACGGCCTGTGGGCGGAGTCGTTACACGAAAATAACATCCCTGTAGTGGACTGGCCTGCACAGAGTCCTGACCTCCATCCTACAGAATACCTTTGTGATGTTTTGGAACGCCGACTTCGTGCCAGGCCTCACCGACTGACGTCCTCAGTGCAGCACTCCGTGAAGAATGGGCTGCCATTCCCCAAGAAACCTTCCAGCACCTGATTGAACGTATGCCTGCGAGAGTGGAGGCTGTCGTCAAGGCTAAGGGTGGGCCGGGACCATATCGAATTCTGGCATTACCAATAGAGGGCGCCACGAACTTGTAAGCCATTTTCAGCCAGGTGTCCGGATACTTTTGATCCCATAGTGTATGTAATTGGACCCGTCGGAGCTGCTGGGAGCTTCAGATTCTGATCTCAGTCCGCCTCAGACGCTGGATGGAACTTCGTTTCTCGTCCTTTTTCCCCGCAGATTTTCTTTATCTGAAAAAATTCCAGCCCGTGTTCTCAGGCACCAGATCTATGAAATGGTCTATGAACTGGACACAGCATCAGCTCCCATCCTGATCTTCTCACAGGACGCTACATTACTTCATCGTCCACATCACTGTTGTTTTCATGGGCTACGAATGTCCAAATAAGTTCAGCGGTATTGTCTGCACCCTGGCTTAGAAAATAGAACATCAACAGTGGCCAGATCAGGAACAATGTGTCTATAGCAGGAAAAAAGAGTAAAAAAAGTGTGTAGGAATATGCCGGAGTAGTGTGGAGTACTCTGACTGCAGGAACTCAAAGAAGTTCATCTCAGTCACCTTGAAGAAAACTCATTAAAGAGCTTAACCACTAACGATTCTAGTGTGACGGTAGTTTTAACCCATATTTCGCATTATTATGCAGTATACAGTATGTATGTTACAATGTCCTGCAAGAAGATGTGATGTTTCAAACATTTTTTTTTTCAGCTCCACGAAAATAGATTGTTTTTTTTCTGCGATTGACGGAACAGTTGTCAGCACCATAAGCAATTAGATGCGATGCTGAAAGACCAGGCTTCATTATATTCTCTTTACGCTTCTCCGCTATAGAAGTTGATGTATCGTCAGCGTCTATGGAAAAAAATATAACAGCTGATGTCGTTCCAGGATAGCAACTGGGAATAATTTCATATTTCCTTTATTTGAAGCATCACCTGCAGTCGATAATGAGTTGTACCAACTTTTTCCCACATTCTCGTGTGAAGCCCGTACATTCTCTACTTTAGTTCGTCCACAGTGACTCTTGGTCGGTAGTTTCGAATCTTGAAACAAAAAGTGTGATAGTGGAGCGTTTCCACAGTCTTGTGAACGGTAACTGTGATGATGTTCCACTCCATTATATGTTAATATTAGTTCCTCTGCTGACACTTCCTCTTCCTTACTAGTTCCGCTTGCACTACATACCTTTGAAAAGTGGAGTTTCTTAAGGCATTTTACACCTTATCAATGTGACGCTTGGTGATGGCATGATGCTTTACCGCTTTCACTGAGTCGTATTGCACTATAAAACTTACATGGCATGTTTTAGAATATCCAGTATATTCATCTTCTTTCGAAAGTCATCCCGAAACGTCTGTTTCTTGTAGCCATTTGTCATTGAAATGACACGTCGCTGTTTTTTAGCCTGCTGTATTTGAGAAGCTCACTGTAGTACGACGTTATATACGCACACGTAACACTCAGTCATTACAATGCCGTTCTTAAACACTTCAATTTTAAACTAAACGCATGCCGTGTACGATTTACGTAATACAGTCACGACAAATACTTCACTACATCAGCCGCGCGCAGCTGTGGGTATACTGGAGCGATCATTTGTTCGACAGCGGCATTCCTTTTAAAATTAGTAGGTCTTTATTGCAAGCACTGGTAATGAAATGAAAATGGTGATCCTGAATCGGAAGCTGATGTTAACCACATCTTATTTCTGTGCCCCAAATTTGACCGTGAACGGTTGGTCTTTCTGAAGACATTGCTGAGTATGGGCTACAAGCTTCCTCAATCAGCTTCTCTTTTGTGTATTAAAGACGTTCGTCTATATAAAGTGATAGTTGACTTCATCAAGAGTACTGGTCACAATCTGTAGGTTTTAATGGTGTGCGTAAATTATAAATATGTCTTGCTGATGAAGATATTTCAGAGTTGGTGTGAATTGTAAGAGAAGGCACTTTTAAGTATTTTCCAATTCAATTCAATTCAATTTTTAAAACATTATGTACAAACCTGTAACAGTTAAGCTTTTTATTCTTGTAAATATGCATTTCTGTATTTGTTTATTCAATTATGTGTATATTGTCACTATGTGTTGCCGATGGCTAAATTGAGTACACATTCAAAGGCCAAATAAAAATAAATAAATAAAAAATAAAAATAAATGCGACATTGTCACGCCTTGCTTTGTTTGTTGTTTTTGCCCCTATACAATATAACTGTGCAGAAGAACGAATAGGCATAAACTGATATTGTAACTCTGCTTTATTATCCACATCGAAATGACACTCTGCTCTCATAAGAAAATACAAGCTATTATTGGGCTTTTTTTCCTAGTTTATTCTTATTGGAGTGTCCTTCAAATGACTTGACTACAATCGATGACATTGGACACCACAGTGTAATAAAAATTCAAGGCGGCTTTGAAACGTCTTGTCGAATAAACGAACGCGCCAACTTACCTTAAAATACATTAGAATTCGGCGCGACAAATCCACAGTGCTCTCAACTTGTGACACAATCTGATACAAAATATTGAAACCAAAGAATAATCAAATTGAAAAGTTTAACTGACTACATTTCCGTTATTTAGCTTCTGTAAAAAAAATTTAAAAAAATGAAATTGTAAATATGAATTTTTCCTAATTTTAGGGAGCACGAAAACCGGACTTTTAACGTCTGCTCGTGACGTTCTACCGGACATCACAGTTTTTATTTAAAAACGGGACTGTCCGGTCTAAAACAGGACGGTTGGCAAACCTAGCTGAATAGTTTTATCTCAACCACTGTTTTGTCCATTTCATGCAAGTGAAGGCTCAACACATTAAAGTGATGTGCAAGAGCATCCACAAGTAGTATCACAGACGCTACAGATGTGACATTTCTGGATGAATCGGACTTAACATTGCAAGTGCCACCACCAAAACCACATTGAATGTAGAAGAGTATGCTACAGCCAAGTTTTCAATGCCCTGGAAAAGGAAGAAAACTGAAGGCACATATTCCAGTGTACTACAGTTAATTGCTGAGAGACATTAGCCAAATGAAAGCTAATAAAAGTCACAAAGCTAGGCTGTCATTCAAGGAAAAAAATCCTAAAAATTGTGTATGACGCTGTAATCAATAAACTTTGTGTACATTTCATGTTTGACTATATTTTTAATCTCAGTGCTCCTATGGAAATACACTAAATACTTATTACCTGTTGAGAGAATTGAAAGTGCGCATATTCGTATGATGACCAGCTGCAATCAAAATGACTGCCAGAAGTGGTAATTACGCGCCTTCGTGCAACGAAATCACTTTAAATTTGGTCAGTCTGAAGAACTGCGTGGTAAAGAGTGGATAGTGTTAACATATTTTGATTAACATTTGAGCCACTGGATCGATTGCAGCCGAACTTGGTAAACCTATCATTATTATTTTTTTGTTAAAAATAATCTTGATTAATACAATACAATGATAATTATACAAATAACCCACCACCTAAACTAATTAGTATCATTATCTATGGAAACAGTGGATATGGTGGTAAGAACCACCCACCTATCAAGGGGTGAGGATGGGGATGAAACATAGCGGTAGGCCTCGGTTTACGAATACCTAGACTTTATTCAGCCGGAGTCTGAGAAAGAGAGCACTTAGTAACATGCAACAAACTTTACACATAATTTCAAACCATTACGAAACGCTTTCTCGCTGACAATCCCCACAAAATGATGAAAGCAAAGAAGTTTACCGATTATTACATTTCTGCCGTTCATGCAGAAATACTGCCGCATCATTTATGACGTTTTAATTGATTACTTCTTTACTTTCAGTTATACTTGCGACTATGACTGTTGATATTTTTAACAATATCTGGAACCTGATATATCGGTATTTAAAAAATATCGTTATCTGCCCTCAATATGCCGAAAAAAGTTATCGTTACATCGACGGAAAAACTATTGACGTACCAGCCAAAAAGGAATATCGGCTGCGCATTGTAAATATGTTGCCAATTTTAGAGCTGTATACTGAAGTATTGATTTATTATTAGATATTATGTACGTCAACAAGCTAGCAGCCTGCTTAATAACTCCCTCAGGGCAAGAACTGAAAGGAAAACGATGCACGTCCCACTTGGTGATAACCGTTTTGCCAAAAATGGTAACTACAGGTAAGTGGAACAATAAAAGGTGTCCGATGGGTCCGTCGTTCCAGATTTGTCTGGAACACCTCGTGTCGACTTCCATGTTCTTTTCATTTCTGCAAACGCCAGCGACCTAGCAGTTGTAGTGGCAAAACTGCGTGCTGAAGGTAAACGTTGCAGTTTAACAACTTCAAATATTTATCGAAAATTCTAATAAAAATAATATAAAATAAAAGTATTGGCACTCGAGACTGCCATTTTGAAATCGATATACCGGCGAAAAAATATCGCCGCTGTATTGATATCTTTTGGAAAAATGTCGATATTTTATCAACAGCCCTACTCGTCGCACACTTTACAGACAGTATGTGTATGAAGTCATAAACACTGAGATGCATGAAAAACTGCTGCATCATGAATTTTGTTTAACTTTATTACTTCATTGCTACAAACTCTGTTCGCAACACATTTTGCACATGGTATCGACATGCGCCGATGAACGTACCTGCAGAATTATACCACTGTAAGGCACATATTTCATGGGATATAACTACATAAACATTGAGCTGTGTGAAAACGAATTTGCAGGGTGAAATTTTCTGGGATACAGGCAGTGCTGTTTTTCTGGGGGAACGCTGGGGGATGCGTACCCCTAAACTTCTTCGTCGACAAAATAATTTTTTTTACGATGTTGAGAACTTGGAAGAGAGCCAAAGATTTATTTCACGGACGTAAATTTTTTATTTCATTTTTTAGTGTTGGTAATTGCAGTACGAACGGTACCAGTGCAGTTTTTGATGGGAAAAGCGATGTCATTGACTGTTTCAAGCATTTCGAAGCTGCGGCAACCGTTCTCGACAAGGGAATCGCTGGCAGCCAGTTCGATAACCATGTAGTGCCCTCGCCCCCTAATAGTGGGCGATGGTAGTGTTAAACGGATATGCGTACGCTCAAACACCGAGCTACCGATAAATGTCTCTACGGCCCCGCTACCATCATCCTTCGCGAATCATTACCGTCTTTGTTTTGTTATTCTTTATTCGTTTGCGTTTGCTGTTCCATTCTTGTCGGTTGTGCGAAGTTTTAGAGTGTGTCCTGTCTTTCGTTGCAATTGTAAGTTAAGTTGGAGGTGAGAGATGAGCAGAAAACTAGGGGTTGATGGGAATCGGATGCTTCATTTGAGGTGATGTAAACTGAAGTGTTCGATACCACATTGTCTTGTATGTTGGGTGTTTCTCGGTATTGCCTGCTTTATTTTAGCAGCATTTCAACTGAATAGTCCGATACCGTTTTTTGTTTGTGGATCGAAATGTTGATGACGTTATGGCTAAAAGCAAACGGGTGGTATCTCATGCTTCAGTTATAGGTAATTTTCGCTGAATTATATCCAATGTCGAAGTACCCTCAAACTTTTTTTTAAGAAAAAAAGCACTGGATACAGGTGAAATATGTGATATGCGTATGTGGGCAAATGTGAGAGTAAACAGCTCCTGCTAAACCAATTTCAACCAAACTTGTTACATGTATTACTTACAGTCTGGAAAGAAATACTCTTGGAGTAAGAAAGAGCAATGATGATAATGATGGGATGATAATGTGGAGAGAGAGGGGGAGGGGACAAGGCAATGGACAGAGAAAGGGTGTGGGAGAAGTGGACAGGAAAGGGAAAAGCAAGACTGAGGAGGAGGAGATGGACAGAGAAAGGAAAGAGGAGGAGAGGCTGGAGGAGAAAGAGAGGGGAAGGAGGAGGTGGACAGAGAGAGGGGAGGAGGAGACAGAATGTGTGAAGGTGTATGGGATCCGTGATCCCACGAACATAGATGCTAGTACCCAACACACAGGTCGATAGCAGACAGGAGTCGATTGTCGAGGGCTGCAGGAGGCAGTGAGATTAGTGTCGAGTGAGAAGTGGTACTGGAGAGACGGGAAAGAATGGTGATCGAGTGAGTAGTAAACGGTAAATTCATCGGAGTATGACAAATGCACGTGTCTCCCTCATCGATACCGATTCGCGAGTGATATGAAACCTAAAGTGACAAGTGCCGAATTACGTGTTTCGCGTCAACCGCATCGGGCAGCAACAACCATGGATTGCAGTGAACATTGTTGTGAATGTTAGCCATCATCATTGCGTGTGACGAAGTACTTAAAAGCAGCAACCAATAAAAAGATATAACCATAATTAAACGTGTAAGGCAAGGCAGCAACTGCCACAGAATTTGTGTGTTCGTAGAAAATACAATACAGTTTGTACATCGCAACCTTTATGGTTTTTAATAATAGACAAACTCTCAATCATTAACTATTCCGTCTCAGAACAGCCGCACTCGGTTGAAGTACCCCCGAAACCACAGCAGAAAAACCGATAGGCTTTCATCCTTTAAGCACACGGTCATATATAATCATAATAATTAACTGTTTGGCGGCTTCGGTAAATCACGCAAAACCCAATAAAGGGCATAATGGGGGTGTTTCAAAGGGGAGACAGAGGGGTTGAGGAGGAAGTAAAGGGGTGGGGAGGAGATAGAGGGGGTGGGAAGGAGATAGAGGGGGTGGGAAGGAGATAGAGGAGATGAGGAGGAGATAGAAAGGGCTGGATAAGAGAGAGGGGACGATAAAATATAGAGGGAAGGAGCAGATGGATAGGGATAATGGGTAGGAGCAGGTGGGCAGACAGATTGGGGAGGAGCAGATGGGTAGGAAGAGGATCAGAAGCAGATGGGCAGAGTGTGATGGTTGGAGGTGGACAGAGAGAAGGAGAGAAGGAGATAGACTAATGGACTAATAGACACTGGGTACTCAGCTAGTTATTGGCAAATTTAGTTTGTTTTCTGTTATGTGAAAATGCTACATGCTAAACAAACACTTTGGGAAACAAAGTGAGCTCGTTGCCTGCAGCCTGGACAGACTCCAGTGCCCAACTCACCACGCAGGCGGCCTGAGAGCCGTCTAGCCGGCCGGCGCAGAGGTGTCCCGGCCCCAGGGACACGTCAGAGACGCGCTGGTAGAGGCGGCGGCAGCGGCGCGTCTCCAGGAGAGGCAGGCGCGCCTCCAGCAGCCGGCCGGGGGCGGGCGTGGAGGCGGCGGCGGAGCGGCTGGACCGCCCCCAGCCCGTGGCCACGCAGCTGGCGGTGGCGGGGGCGGAGGCGGCTTGCGGCGGGGGCAGGCACGCCGGTGTCACGCCGCTGGCCGGCCACGTCAGCTGCAGCAGGGCTGCCACACAAACAGCGCGTCAGGCTGCCAACCCCACATACAAGCGACATATTGGCTTAAAGTTAGGCCACGTCAGCTGCAGCAGGACTGCCACACAAACTTCGCGTCAGCGATGGCAGGGCTGCCAACCGCCATAGACAAGCAGTGCATCGACTGAAGTGGGACAGTGGCATGCCACACACATAAAACGCATCAAGCTGGGTTTCCACATGCAACAAAAATGAAACAGCAAGAGATATGATGGGTCATGGAGCAGCGGCGCTCGATGCTGCAGCTTTCACACGCTCCTGTCAAAATTGTCTTGGCATTGTTTTCAGTATAGCGTCAGCTGGGGTTTTTCATATGGATGTTTGTGTTGTCATTCAGGTTATGGTGTAGAACTGAGCTAAGAATCTAATTAGAAGAACAGGGTGTATACAACAATCCTTTGAATGTTTATGGTTTTATACACTGACGTAGAATTTCCGAGCACTTTAGAAAATGAAACTCAGGGGGAAAAAAAGCCGTCTTCGAAATATCTTTAATGTGCAGCAGCATGTACGCTGCTTATTTTCGCGTTACGAAGGTATAAATTCGAATTCCACTAAACAACGCATGTTACTTTACGAAGCATAGAAATCGAGATTGCGATGCGCTTTTGTAAGCCAGTCATAGCTCATGTCACGTGATCTCGCCAGCCGATGACAGCGGACATTCAGAGCATAGGAGACGTGATGTAGTCAGCCAATAGCAGGATCACTCTTAAGTAGCGTGAACACACAAATAAGAAAAATTAATGGTTTAAATTAATATACATAGTGTTGCTACAAGAAAAACAAAGCTTTCACATATAATATTGCTCTCTAGCATTAATACGCCGCACTTTTACTGCCGCCAACTTACATTTCGCGGAAAGACCACAAAGATAAGATAAGAGAGATTAGGGCTCGTACAAAGGCATATAGGCAGTCATTTTTCCCTCGTTCTCTTTGTGAGTGGAACAGGGAGAGAAGATGCTAGTTGTGGTACGAGGTACCCTCCGCCACGCACCGTATGGTGGATTGCGGAGTATGTATGTAGATGTAGATGTAGAAGCTAAGCTTCCACATAAAATGTTGATATTTTTTTGCGCGTGTTACACTTTAAGATACATCAGACAAATTTTTAATAACGACGTAAATGTCTTATCTCCTCGGCTCGAAATTCTTCTAGATGGTCGTCCTCAAAGAGTTAATTTTTAAATGAGAGTCAAACGCTCTGTGATTTAATAAATTCATCGTACATTCTCGCACATAGTTCATCTTGTGTAAAAGGAAATTTACTTTGAAAGTAACGCTTTTCAAACCACCATGCGCAATATTTTCCCGCGACCTGTTAAAAATAGGTTCGTTTCAGCAGTTGCCAGAGAGCACCAGGTAACAGGCGTCACCACGCTTGCGCAGCTACGATGACGCAGGAAGCCCGCATGTTTGTATGTGTAGAACATGAAAAGATCTTGCATTATGGCATATTAGAAACAAGACATCAGAGGATACTTCAAGAGCATCGGAATTTCGTGAACCGTACTAAAATGCGTAATTCGGCTTAAAGTGGACATTCGTATATCCAGAATGTACATTTTCTTGAGTACCAGTACTGTATTATCTCATGTTTGGTTCTTTATTATGGCATAATGCCACACGAGCTAGAAGATGGAAAACGTGCACTTGAAATGCAGCGAACAGTTGAAACTAGCCAACAGTCTGAAATTAAACAGTTCCTTTCAAATAAATTAACTGTCTCAGAGCAAAAGATAAATAAAAGCCAAATCTCTTTATCAAACCGACAAAAATAACTTCATTGTTCTGCAAGGCGATTAATGCTTGACTGTCAGAAAGGTGGAAATAAAACATCAAACTAATAACATATTTTAGCCTTCCGTAGTTATGCGAACGTATTTTAATTAATTTGATAGCTACCGGCCACAGAAATCCATTTTGTTTTCATTTAATGTGAGAGCAATAAATGAAGAGGAAACAGCAATATCACTCAGCGTAAACACGGATCACGTGGAGACTAACCACCTCCGCACTACAAGTCAGACTGCTCTGTGCATCAGCCCTGAATCTACGATATTTCCGAACGGCGGCAATACTAAAATAATGGCGCCCAGCCACACATCTGTAGCCAGAAGCGGAAGAAGGTAGAAGTCATACGCGACTTAACTGCGCATGCACAAGAGCTCGCCCGCAATTGCTCAAACGAATCTAATATAAACAGCTGACACGTGACGCTCATCGGAGGCAATTTGTTGTTAGGAAGCATTGCATAGTCTTCCTAAAGCCTTTTGACACACTTTGCTGTTGGCAGACGCTTGTACGAGCACTGTGTTTTATTGTTGTATATGGCGTACCTGTATTTCGCCGGCCGAAGTGGCCGTGCGGTTAAAGGCGCTGCAGTCTGGAACCGCAAGACCGCTACGGTCGCAGGTTCGAATCCTGCCTCGGGCATGTGTGTTTCTGATGTCCTTAGGTTAGTTAGGTTTAACTAGTTCTAAGTTCTAGGGGACTAATGACCTCAGCAGTTCAGTCCCATAGTGCTCAGAGCCATTTTTTTTTGGCGTATTTCCTTTTTGGTTTTTTTTTCCTGTCGTTCATGTTTTGTTGCTGCAGCATTATTCTGCAGAAGTGGGATACAGTAATATCCTTTGTTAGAGTATTGGTTCTTACCAGCCAAAATCACAAAAATTTAACTGAAAACTAAAGCAATGAAAAATTCCTGAAATTCTAAAAAAATTCCCGGGTTTTTCCCGGTTTTCTCCCGGATGAAAAAAATTCCCGGGTTTTTCCAGGATATCCCGGTTGTCCCGAGTCGTATACACCCTGAAGAAGAGGAAGCACGAATGTTGGATTTAGAAGCGGAATTTATGCACAAAGGCATCAAAAAAGTTAATGGACGTAACACTCGTAAACGAAAACCCATACATGAAACACTTTCGGGTAACAAAAAGCTAAAACAGAGTACTTGTAAAGCTGTGGTTTGAGCTCTAACTCCGACACTCACATTAAAGAAGCAATTCTGGCTCAAGTAAAACTAGAAGTGACACTGCGGTAATCGCCATCTGTTGATTACATATTTCCAATACTTACGCCCACATCACTTTCTCAAAAGTACAATTTCAAAGATTGTGTGTGGTATGTTGGATTCTATCTATATTTTCACTTTTGCAGACCACATTAGTTAAATACAACGAAATATCCTATCTTTACCGAATTTTGGAGCTATCCATCGTGCCAGTGCAGTAAAAGACACGAGATATAGTTGATTTCCTTTATTAAAACTCAATCTGAAATACTGCCACTACAAACCTTGGTACTTCCTTTTTCAAATCCACTGGACAAGTGTTTAAAGAGCGCTGAAGTTTTCAGTACTAGAATCTTGTTATCTGAATATACTGCCAGTATGGCATTAATTTTCACCATTTTTAGAATAAATTGAGCTGCTGTGAAACCACGCATCACCTTTCACTAATCAAATAACAACTGCTTTCTCACACACAAAATTTATTTGTGCATCATATAATAGGAACATCGTATACTTTCATCTCGTAAATTAATAATATATACGTAGCTACAATGGCAGAACCTTTATACAAAAGAGTCACACACCTTACCACTCTCCCACAATAAACAACACTCAAAACAAAGTATTTTGCAGTGGTACTTAATGCAGCGTATCACTGGAAAATATTTTCGTACACCAAAAGTATCTTAGACTTCAGCATAGCCTTATACAGTGTCGACTTCAAACATATTACTTGTCAATCTTGGCACTCTATATTTCTTGCCAAGTACAGTGCGATGGTGCTGCAACGAGAGAATATTCGACGAGTGGACTGGCTTGCTCGTTACGCCAACTTGTAGCGCTCCGAGCACGTGTGGGTTGCGTTGGGGAGTCATATAGCAGTACGTCCACATGAAAACGCGCTGATGCAGGGACGGAAAACCGTAGCACAAGAACTCCTGACGAACCATCTGGCCAGCATGGGAGCACGTTGCAGAACAAATGGCTCTGAGCACTATGGGACTTAACTTCTGAGGTCATCAGTCCCCTAGAACTTAGAACTACTTAAACCTAACTAACCTAAGGACATCACACACATCCACGCGCGAGGCAGGATTCGAACCTGCGACCGTAGCGGTCGCGCGGTTCCAGACTGTAGCGCCTAGAACCGCTCGGCCACTCCGGCCGGCCTTTGCAGAACATACACTGTCGTCCGTGGTGATCACGCACCTTGTTAAGAACTAAATCCCGCTTTTTGTAATGTCCAGGGCACGATCGTGAATCACAGTCAGTTCAATTTCATTATCGTCTTTGAATAAAAGTGTCATTTCTGTTCTCATTGCGTATTTCTTCCAGTTAACGATTGTACTCTGTGTGTGGTCCAAGTGTCATCGAATTGTGTTATTTGGCACTCTCAAATAAAATGGTTCAAATGGCTCTGAGCACTATGGGACTTAACATCTGAGGTCATCAGTCCCCTAGACCGTAAACTACTTAAACCTAACTAACCTACGGACATTACACAAATCCATGCCCGAGGTAGGATTCGAACCTGCGACCTTAGCGGTCGCGCGGTTCCAGACTTTAGCGCCTAGAACCGCTCGGTCATAGTGGTCGGCTACATTGACACTCTCACACCATGCGAAAATTACTTCCGTCCTTGAGTTGTGCACATCAGTTTATGTATAATAACAGAACTTGCTTTGCGTTTGTTTACATATTCCTTCAGTCATAATACAGTACAGCTGTCGGCTATAAAGATGAAGTTGACATCGTGTTGCGCACCACGCCAAAATCACTAAAGTTCGTATTTCCCGCTTAAGTCGGCTTGCTTCGTAAGCCTGGAGCTGTAGTTACATGTCAATGCAAGTTCAAGTGCTTCGTTCCTGGCAGATCGTCGTGTAATAACCGCTTATGCAAGCCTCTTACGCTCTATGGTTCCCTATCAATGTTATTCTCTCTCTCTCTCTCTCTCTCTCGCAGAGGCATCTCCTGTTGTGACGTGCACTATCGGGGTAACACTTAGTTGACAACAAATAGTTCAAATGGCTCTGAGCACTGTGGGACTTAACATCTGAGGTCATCAGTCCCCTAGAACTTAGAACTACTTAAACCTAACTAACCTGAGGACATCACACACATCCATGTCCAAAGCAGGATTCGAAGCTGCGACTGTAGCAGCAGCGTGATTCCGGACTGAAGCGCCGCTCGGCCACACCAGCCCACAGTTGACAAGACCTGAAGCAACCATGACGTCATTTTGACGTCACATGCTGGGCCGAAGCCTGTAGGACCTCTTATCGACTTTCGTGCTTTGGTATTGTCTGCACATTCTAGACAGCACAATCTACTTGATTTATAATAGGAGGTACACTTTCTCATTTTTCCATTTCAGACATTACATTTTTTACACTGATTAGCCGCAATAATAAGGGGAATTCCACAACTAATCTCCTTATCCAGAAAGATATGCAATATCCCTCCATTTCTGATTACAGACCGACTCCTGAAACTAATGTTTCACTTTACCTAAAAATAAATTATGTTGTTGAGATACCCTAATGAACAGGTCGAATATAACCGTTATTGGATTCAATGCTGGCTAATTTGCAAACACTTTAATCCAATTCCGAGGTTAATCTACCTGTGGTAAAGAGAAGATTAGCTTCCAGTTCACTCTGAGGCGAATGTTTTGTTCTGATCGTCACGTCAGCCACACGTATCGTGAATCGAACGATCGAGGAGTAGTAACATCAACCTCTTAGAAACGATAAATTGAATAAAAAGAATATTTGGAAGTAGCAGTACATGAACCAACTGTTTTACGCTTCGCAGATTCGTGCTTCTGTCTGCTACACCACAGTGAACTCATGCAACTTTCGACCATGCCGTTTGGCTTGGATCACTTTAAGGTTGTAACTGTGAATATATCATTACCTGACATTTAATTATATCAGGTCGTACGAAAAACACGTGTTTCTGATAAGTTTTCAATGCACTGGTGCCTTAAAACGGCATACTTTCATAACACGTAGGCTACAGGGTGGCGCACATAGAACCGGCCCCTGCACTGAAAGGAATATGAATGAAGAAAATCAACATATATCATCGCTTTCTTACATTTTTATTGTACAGTTTCATTATTAACAATGTAATTAACAGTTTAAGTAACAGATTTACTTTTACTAGTTTAATAAGCATATTTTAGAAAGGAATTTAAAGTCTGTGTTCAAAATGTTCTCCACAAACATCCAAGCAAAGTAGTACACGTCTAATCATGTTACGGAAAACACTTTTCAGTACTCTTTGGGGAAACTTCGAAATTTCTTCATATATGTCGTTTTTTAATGTGTTAAGTATTCTGGGATTGTTGCGGTAGACTCTAGCCTTTAGAAAACCCCAGAGGTAAAAGTGACATGGTGACAAGTCGGGAGAGTGGGGTGGCCACAAGCTCTTACTAATGATTCTCTCTTCTGTAAAATCAGAATGTATACGAGCTAAGGACAAATCTGACGTATGAGAAGTTGCCCCATCTTGCTCGAGATATGCACAATACTTTTCGTTTGGATTTAAGAGAGCCGAAAAATCACTGTAGAGTTGCAAGTAAACATGTATGTTGACAGTTTCGTTGAAGAACAATGGCCCGATAATTCTGTTACCAGATACAGCACACCAGACACCACCTTTTAAATCGTGTAACGGCTTTTGCAATATGCCATGGGGATTCTCTGTTGCCCAGTGTTTTGTGAATTAACGTAGCCCGACAGATGAGACCAAGCTTCATCCGTCGGAAATAAGAGGAGCGGATCAAGATGTCCCCCAGCGACATCTTCCAGCAACCAATAACATTAATGTGTACGCTTACCTTTGTCCAATTCTTTTATTTGCTGAACAACACTCACACGGCAAGGTTTCATTTTTAAGCCATGAAAGATGCGTTGACATAACCTGCGAGATATTCCACATTGCTGTGATAATCGTCGTGTTGACTTGTAGGGACTTCTTTCAACGAGTGCCGTCACGTTTGCCACAACTTCAGGTGTACGTACAGTCTGTGCCTTATTTATCTTTGAATTAACAACATTGCCCGTCGAACGCTAGTTTCTCACTAGATCCTGAATCGTTGATTTTGCAGGAATACTACTTATAGGAAACGATTCGTGAAAAGTGTCACGAACAACTTTAATGGATTCAGATCGCACATATTGTTCAACAATGAACAAAAGTTCTTCAATGGAGTAAGGCACGACAATGAAGTACACGCTTTACAGCGACTACTTTCCGTATGAACTACCCACACGCTACTGTTCTTGGAACGTGGCAAAGAAACTGACAAGCTAGTATTGCTACTCACGTGCGTTCGCATTCCGGTTCGGGACGGTTTTATGGGCGCCTCTCTGTATAATACGCAAAGAATCCAATACGAAAATTGTTTGATGACAAATATGACGTTTTTCGTCATTTTATTACAACAAATGTACCAACACCGATACGTTTTCGAGAGATTCTGAATGTGCTTTTGTTTTGAAACAGCATATCGATGGCAGGCAATGAAATGCTCGTACGCCCGTTTTGTTAAACTTTGCAGGTGAAGCAAAAACGGTTAAAAGTTGCTTCATGTATAACTGTGTAGCAGAAGCCTAGTTATTGACAGATAACGGAAATCCATGCACTTACAAATCTACTTTGGTTATAGAGTTGCTGGTTACTGGAATTACGAATTTTCGCAGACAGATGCAGTTACCAGGTTTTCATTCCCGACCACAGATACATTCATAAGAGATAACTGGTTATACCGGATGGTTATAAATGAAGCGCAGTTACTCACAGAGATCCAGGATGGGCTTTAATCCGCAGCTCGTGGTCGTGCGGTAGCGTTCTCGCTTCCCACGCCTGGGTTCCCGGGTTCGATTCCCGGCGGGGTCAGGAATTTTTCTCTGCCTCGTGAGGACTGGGTTTTGTGTGATGTCCTTAGGTTAGTTAGGTTTAAGCAGTTCTAAGTTCAAGGGGACTGATGACCATAGATGTTAAGTCCCATAGTGCTCAGAGCCATTTGAACCCTTTGATGGGCTATAGTTCTCCTATGACAGCGAAACTTGTAGATGTTCTAATGCGTTAATGCAGAACAGAAGTACGCTGGAAAAAATTTGTTCCAATTGTTGCCACGGGGTGCAAATCTGACGCCCCGTATGCACGAAAGAAATATCTAAATGTTTCTGTTTGCAGTGGGTTAAGATCAGGATGAGGACAGAAAAGGTCAAACAAGTGAGAAAGGCGTAGTTCTGATTTTATTACAAGCTTCCGTTAACACATTGTTTGTTCATTGTGAGACGTCGTGTGATCAACGTTGCACGAAGCAGTTCCGATTGAATCTGAGCAACGTGTTCGTGAATACTGGCCTTCAGATCAGTTAGAGACCGAACGACTACCTGGTAAACGCGACCTTTTAGATAGCGCCAGAGTTGAAAGACACATGGATTCAGATCAGGTGATCCTGCAGGCCATGCATCTGGAAAACTTCTGGAGATAACGCGTTCGTGGTATGTTGCGTTAAGCAGATATTCCATTGGCACTGAGATGTTGCTCCATCTTGCATGAATACAGTGGGGTCCACACATCGCGCCGTTCCAAAGCTGGAATCACGTACTTTACAAGGACACCTCGATAGCGTGCAGAATTCACAGAACAGCTGACACACACAGTCACATACGGCGAGTGCAATGGCCCGTCGTGCACAATACTCGGTTTAACAGTACCCCAAATTTGGGAGTTCTGTGTATTTTCTGGACTCGGTAGTGTAAAATATGCCTAGTTACGCCACAGAATATCGCCCAGCCACGTATCATGACTTTAATCCGTGCCAGATCCCGAAGGGCAAATCGAGAACACTGCTGCGGATCATAAGGTTTCGTCTGCGGCACCGTTTGGGTACTGTATGGGTACCAGCGTAAAATAGATCGCAAAACTTTCCATACTGTTGACCACGGGATGGACAATTCTCGTGACGTTGCGCGAGTACTAGCACTACCCGTGTCACGTGATGCATGGTAAGTTACAGCAACAGCAACCTTTTCAGTAACTTCCACCAGCATAGGATGCGTTCTTCTTTCAGGTACCACACCAAAATCATCCTCGTTTACCAATTTCGTTCTTATCTCCTGTATACCATTTAATGACACTGGGCATCTCCTCACACTTTTCAGTCGACGATACTCTCTCGATGCAGCCCTGTAATTGATGCTATTCACATGAAACAGTTATACTAACAGTGTGCGGGCACTCTTCTCAATAGCCTTACTGTTCAACCGTATTATGGCTTGTCAAATGACAGTGTGAATGACATACCGTCATACAGACGGTATAGAGCGCCAGATTTGCACCTGGTGTCCAGAATTGGAACTAATTTGTTTTCGTTCGTCAATCGGTTCCACATTAACGCATTAGCATATCCAGCCAGTTTCGCTGCCATACGACAATTACAGCCCACACTCGACCTCAGTGAGAAGCTGCACTTCAATTATAAACACCTGGTAACAAATCCACCAAAGACGAGTTTCAAATAAAACGATGAAATCCAATATGGTGTCTCCTAAATTCCGAACGATCACTGAAGTCGATACACAGCTCCTGCCATCTTCCATACACCGATCGAGGTGGCGCAGTGGTTAGCACACTGGACTCGCATTCGGGAGGACGACGGTTCAATCCCGTCTCCAGCCGTCCTGATTTAGGTTTTCCGTGATTTCCCTAAATCGTTTCGGGCAAATGCCGGGATGGTTCCTTTGAAAGGGCACGGCCGATTTCCTTCCCAATCCTTCCGTAACCCGAGCTTGCGCTCCGTCTCTAATGACCTCGTTGTCGACGGGACGTTGAACACTACCCACCACCACCACCATCTTCGATACAGCGTGTGATATCTAAATGACGTCACGTTTGCCTCAGCAGTTGTGAACCGGGTGTTACACACACTTCCACCGCTGGGCTTGCCGGCAGCAGGGACTGTTCCAGACGACCAGGGGGCTGACTGACTCACCGATGTCGTGCAGGTGGTGCCTGAAGCGCTGGTGCAGCACGATGCGGTCGACGGGCAGCCGCTGCTCCGAGCCCTCCCGGTGCGAGAGGTCCCACTCGCCCAGCACAGCCGTCCACAGCGCCGCCAGCGGCAGGTTGAACAACTCGCTGCACAGGAATAACAAACAACAATAACAACAACAGTCACCTTGTGAGCATCCGCTAGCCCGAGCCCTCCCTATGTAAGACGTCCCACTCACCCAACACCGCCATCCACCGCGCCGCCAGCACCAGATTGAACAACTAGCTGCATAGGAACAACAACAACAATAACGACAACAGCAGCCCCCTTGTGAGCAACCGTTGCCCAGCGCCATCCCTATCCCAGAGGTTCCACTCGCTCAGCATCGCCGTCCATAGCGCCGCTAACATCAGGTTGAAGAACTGGTTGCTTACTAATAATAATAATAATAATAATAATGACAACATCAGGCACCTTGTGAGCAACCGATACCCAGGGTCCTCCCTACGCGAGAGGTCCCATTCGCCCACCACCGCCATCCAAAGCACCGCCAGCGGCAGGTTGAACAACTCGCAGTCCAACAACAACAACAACAGGAACCTAGTGAGCTTCCCACTCCCCAACCACACCTAGGTTTATAAACAGCTTGAGAAAGGCTTTTACACCTCAATATTGCCTTTGCTTGGTTTTAAGGGGAGCCTGGAATGATACACTACTGGCCATTAAAATTGCTACACCACGAAGATGTGCTACAGACGCGAAATTTAACCGACAGGAAGAAGATGCTATCATATGCAAATGATTAGCTTTTCAGAGCATTCACACAAGGTTGGCGCCGGTGGCGACACCTACAACGTGCTGATATGAGGAAAGCTTCCAACCGATTTCTCATACACAAACAGCACTATGGGACTCAACTTCTGAGGTCATCAGTCCCCTAGAACTTAGAACTACTTAAACCTAACTAACCTAAGGACATCACACACATCCATGCCCGAGACAGTATTCGAACCTGCGACCGTAGCGATCGCGCGGTTCCAGACTGTAGCGCCTAGAACCGCTCGGTCACCCCGGCCGGCCACAAACAGCAGTTGACCGGTGTTGCCTGGTGAAACGTTGTCGTGATGCCTCGTGTAAGGAGGAGAAATGCGTACCATCACGTTTCCGACTTTGATAAGAGTCGGATTGTAGCCTATCGCTATTGCGGTTTATCGTATCGCGACATTGCAGAATATGGAATATGGAATCGGTGGGTACAGGAGGGTAATACGGAACGCCGTGCTGGATCCCAACGGCCTCGTATCACTAGCAGTCGAGATGACAGGCATCTTATCCTCATGGCTGTAACGGACCGTGCAGCCACGTCTCGATCACTGTGTCAACAGATGGAGACGTTCGCAAGACGAGAACCATCTGCACGAACAGTTCGACGACGTTTGCAGCAACATGGACTTATCAGCTCGGAGACCGTGGCTGCGGTTACCTTTGTCACTGCATTACATACAGGAGCGCCTGTGATGGTATACTCAACGATGAACCTGGGTGCACGAATGGCAAAATGTCATTTTTTCGGATGAATCTAGGTTCTGTTTACAGCATCATGATGGTCGCATCCGTGTTTGGCGACATCGCGGTGGACGCACATTGGAAGCGTGTATTCGTCATCGCCATACTGGCGTATCACCCTGCATCATGGTATGGGGTGCCATTGGTTACACGTCTCGGTCACCTCTTGTTCGCATTGACGGCACTTTGAACAGTGGACGTTACATTTAAGATGTGTTACGACCCGTGGCTCTACCCTTCATTCGATCCCTGCGAAACCCTACATTACAGCAGGATAATGCACGACCGCATGTTGCAGGTCCTGTACGGGCCTTTCTGGATACCAGCACATTCCCCAGGTCTCTCACCAATTAAAACGTCTGTTCAATGGTGGCCGAGCAACTGTCTCGCCACAATACGCCAGTCACTATTCTTGATGAACTGTGGCATCGTGTTGAAGCTGCATGGGCAGCTGTACCTGTACACGCCATGCAAGCTCTGTTTGACTCAATGCTCAGGCGTATCAAGGGCGTTATTACGGCCAGAGGTGGTTGTTCTGGGTACTGATTTCTCAGGATCTATGCACCCAAATTACGTGAAAATGTAATCACATGTCAGTTCTAGTATAATATATTTGTCCAATGAATACCCGTCTATCATCTGCATTTCTTCTTGGTGTAGCAATTTTAATGGCCAGTAATTTAAAGCCTAATGAGAGAATAAAGTAACTTTTTTTTGAAATAAAAAGAAAGTAATAACCAAAACGAAAGCAGCTTTCCTTTACACTTGATATCATTGGCCATCATCAGATTGTCACCAAGTAATGCCTTGTCATACTGGATAAGTGCAGAATGCAACTATTATCATATGAAGACTATTAAATCATCCCTTTATGAACAAGTGCGTGACGTCTGGGAGCTCAGTAGACAAAATTTACAGTAACGGCTTGAATAAAAATGAAAAAAAAATATATATCACAAAATGTTAGCTCGTGGTTTTAGTATACCATTTTGATACCTTGGCTCATTTTTTGCATCATTCGTTTTTCAGCTTGTTCTAAAAGCTATCGTCCCTTAAAAACTTACTAAAATAGATCTTTTAAATAAGAGGAAATTTTTAATCAGTTCATTAGAGTGTTTTCCCAATTACATGGGGATCATTGTTGCAGGCTGTTCAGAATAAAAGATTGTCTACTGTGACAAGACAGACATTATCCGATTTTATTCAACTTGTGAAAGTCTGCTGGATCCTTGTGCAAGATTGCCTGACAATAAGAGCATGAATCTTCTCACGAAATTTCAGCCGCCAACTTTCTCCTCCGAATGCGAAAATATTTTGTTGGCGCCGATCTACATAGGGAGAAACGATCATCATTACAAGATAAAGGGAAATCAGTGCTTGCACGGAAAAATATAGATGTTCGTTTTTTCCGCGTACTGTTCGAGACTGGAATAACAATCATTGTGAAGGTGGTTCAATGAACCCTCTGCCAGGCACTTAAGTGTGGTTTGCTATCCATGTAGATGTAGACGGTATCTCGAAACGCATATTGTTTATAATTATGAGATTAGCATTACCAGTGTGGTGGTCTGAGTCTGCTGATACCTGTCTTTGAATTTGGCGCATGCAATAATGATGTTTCATTACCTGCTGGAGAAACAAGTTACTTAACAAATTGCGCCAAGAATGATGTTCTGGCTTGCAGAAACGGAGATATGGCAGGACAGTGACAGTTTTGATATACTTGGAACATAGGTTGTAGTGAAAACCGGGGATCTGCATACTTCTACCATTATCCTCATCTACAAATCCCTCATCCACCTCATCCTAACATATGCCACCTTACCTGTATCTCTGCCACCCGTAAATTCTACAGATCCCTTCAAATCCTGGGAGGACATGCATCGCCCTTTCCATCCACCTACCTTCCCATCTCGCATCTTATACCAACTCATCCACTTTCCACGCCTTCTCTTCCGGAAGCACCTTCAGACACAATATAAAGCACTCCGTCTTCAGGCCACGAGTGGCCTACCGGGACCATCCGACCGCCGTGTCATCCTCAGTGGAGGATGCGGATAGGAGGGTCGTGGGGTCAGCACACCGCTTTCCCGGTCGTTATGATGGTATTCTTGACCGGAGCCGCTACTATTCGGTCGAGTAGCTCCTCAGTTGGCATCACGAGGCTGAATGGCAACAGCGCATGACGGCCTGAATGGTCACCCATCCAAGTGCCGACCACGCCCAACAGCGCTTCAGACACAATATACCAACCGCAAAATCCAAACACAATATACCAACTGCAAAATCCAGCCTTAGCACCTAATATCCCACCCACCCACCCATCACCAACAAAACAGACTTGAATAATTATCTTCCAGCTACCTTACTGTCTTTTTTTTTTCAAAATATTCGGAACAGTAATTTACTCGAGAGTAGTCTCAGATTTAGTGGTAACCATTTACTTAGCATATGAAAGTTGGGATTCATGAAGGATTGTTCGACTAACAACGCTATTTTTGCATTCACTGAGCAAATATTACAAGCTTTATATAATAAGAAATATCGCCAGTTGGTATCTTCTGTCACCTTTCCAAGGTGTCAGATTGTGTAGATCGTATTACACTTGTGAGAGAGCGGCAATTTTTTCCAGACGAGGCGAAGCGCAGTCCACGGTTTTGGCAGGGGGCCTCATATCGTTACTTGCTCCCGCTAAGATCGGTTATCGACTTGGTCGGCGAAAACATTTCGCGGAAGCACTGCTATTGATCGGACACTGGTTGTCCGAGAATGCTGTGGTGTTTTGCTTTATGTGCGCGCTCAAGACCGAGCGGTTTTTATTGCGCTTAGTGACTGGATTTCCGCGAGGCCCAGGCCGCGGCGCGTACGTCACGAAGGTAGTCCTGAACTCTCTCGCTCGCTCAGCTCAGCAGACAAAATGCGTTTCTAAACCTGTTAACTCACAGTTGGGCGTGTAAGTACTAATGAGAATTGGATCTTCCACTGTAATCTGCTTTTATGAAGTCTTACTGATTAACAGTGCTACAGCAAAATTTAATTGAAGATCAATACTCGAAATAAATGGTATAACGGCTTCTTGATAGCATTAAGTCTCTTCTGCTTAACAGCACTCATTACATGGTGGAAGTGGTGCCTTATGCAACTGATAATCATTTTAGCATGATTTTATTTTATTGTACACCAGTACAGCCGTAACAAATTATAAGTAGGCCCATGGACTTCCCATCATTATAGGAGTAATAACAGTAAGATTCCATAAAAGCGGATTCCAGTAGAAGATTCAGTTTTAGTTTGTACGGACACGCCTAGTTGCGAGTTAACAGGTGTAGAATCGTAGTTTGTCTGCTGCTTTGAGCGAGCGAGGGAACGCAGGACTACCTTCGTGACGTACGCGCCGCGGCCTGTCTTTCTCGTAGGCTTCGGATCGCCGTCTGTGACGTCAGAAATCTTCCAGAGGACGCTTGTCAGTCTATTGGGATTGAAGAAAAATTTTTTCCCGTCTTACAGGGGGAGGCTGTAGCGTACGCGAAGGGATGCACAACGGACGTAGGATTATTTACCGAGGTTTCAGTTGCCGGTTTTGATTTACTTGGCGGACACTCCATGCGGAGTTTTCCGTGGCCTGGCAGATAGTGTGAGGAGCAAGGGATTATGTGGCGAAAAAGCAATATTGTGAATGATATTTAGTCGCGTCCTCCAATGAAGATTTGGTCTTTTTAGACTTAGATTCTGGGCGCGAAAGTGCATCCAAACGAGAGGAGGTGACGGAGGTCCACCATACGACTTGACGCCGAGGTGCGCTGGGCACTGCATCGCAAGTTTCGTACACATGTATGGTGAACGTTTCGCAGCAGCGGCACCGGAAATCTTTAGAGTGAATTCTCCTACTCTACAGAGCACCCACAGCAAGAGCAGTTGTCGACCAGTTCAAGCGCACTGGTGCAGCTTCTTCCCTGATTCAGTACAGAATCACTGTCACTTGTGTTAATCACAGTCGTATCGCATTATCGTTTTAAAGTCACAACCAACTTCGAGTCATTACTACTGGTTCAACTTCGTCAACTGACAATCAGATCATTATACTTTACGAATAGGAGGTAGAGTGTAGTCAATGTATTGTGTTGACCCATATTCCATTTAATTTACTTTTTTGTGAGTAAATCTGTCGTGATATTTAATTTTGTCATTCAAGTTCACAATAGCCCGTCGTCATCTTTGATTACTTTACTTATTTATGCAAGAGATAATAGGAGTAGTGTTGCAGTAAGAAATGCAATGTCTCGTCTTCAGTTTCACTACACATGGCCACATTTTATAGTCACTTGCGTTAAGATCCGTTGCCATTATTTTTGATAGTAGTGTCACTGAAGTGGTGGCTTGTGTCTTGGTTATTGAGAGGCAGAGGTTCATTACAGGTACTCACATTCCTGCCTGCCAAAGAGACATGTTGTACACTCTTGGAAAAACATATTTTATGGAATTACGGTTTTACACACAACTGGTTTGGATCATACCTAACAAAAAGAATGGAAAACGTTGTACTGAAAAACTCAAACAATGTTGGAAGGATACAAAAGTTTAATGGTTGGGTAAAAACCATAAAGAGAGTACCGCAAAGTTCATATTTGGGTCTACTCCTATTCTGTATATAAGTGAATAACCGTCCGCTTAACAATCAACAAGCATAATTGGTACTTTTTGCAGACAAATCTACAGTTACAATAAATCCCATTAGAAAGAGAGCAACAATAGAGATTGTTAATGATCTTCTCAAAGAATTGTTATGTAGTTGTCTGAAAATGGACTCTCGGTACATTTTGAGAAGAGACAGTATACAGTAGGTGGTCATAACATTAGGGACAGCACTCAGATTTTTGTACTTTCTAGTTTAAGTGGATTTCTCTGACAAGTGGTTGATTGCAGGTCTCTTACGTATTTTTATTTGTGTATGTATTCTACTAGGATAACAAAAACAACAAAAACTGTAGGAAAACTTCTTTTTATATTTCGTAGAAGTAATATTAGCACTGATAAAGATCTAATAAAATAAATTTCAGTATGCAAAAAGAGCTTTTCATGCGCCATGGCATGCTATCTATCCATGCCTTTGAATTTTCTTGGAGTTCGGAGTTCTTATGACATTTTCTGATGAGAGTTTCAAGCAGCAGGAGATTAATGGTGATCACTTTCTTCGCAGTCACTCATTTGGTGAGCATCACATGTTTTCTGTGGGGTTCGTGTCTGGTGAATTCGCTGGCCGAGGCAAAACGGATACCATTTTCCAGCTAAGAATGCGGTAACACTTCTGGCTGTGCGGCGCGGTGCCGAGGAATGCATAAAAATGTAGTCGTCATCGTCATCGTCAGGGAACAAGTCAATGAGCTGCGGCAGTAGCAGCGATCGTAGCACTCCGTTGGGGACATACGACTATATAATCAAAAGTATCCGGACACCTGGCTAAAAATGACTTAGAAGTTCATGGCGTCCTCCATCGGTAATGCTGGAATTCGATATGGTGTTGGCCCACTCTTAGCCTTGATGACAGCTTCCACTCTCGAAGGCATACTTTCAATCAGGTGCTGGAAGGTTTCTTGGCGAATGGCAGCCCATTCTTCACAGAGTGCTGCACTGAGGAGAGGTATCGATGTCGGTCGGTGAGGCCTGGCACGAAGTCGGCGTTCCAAAACATCCCAAATGTGTTCTATTAAGATTCAGGTCAGGACTCTGTGCAGGCCAGTCCATTACAGGGATGTTACTGTCGTGTAACCACTCCGCCACAGGCCGTGCATTATGAACAGGCGGTCGATCGTGTTGGAAGAAGCAATCGACATCCCCGAATTGCTCTTCAACAGTGGGAAGCAAGAAGGTGCTTAAAACATCAATGTTGGTCTGTGCTGTGATAGTGCCACGCAAAACATGGGGTGCAAGCCCCCTCCATGAAAAAGACGACCACACTATAACACCACCGCCTCCGAATTTTCTGTTGGCACTACACACGCTGGCAGATGTCGTGCACCGGGCATTCACCATACCCACACCCTACCATCGGATCGCCACATTCGTCACTCCACACAACGTTTTTCCACTGTTCAATCGTCCAATGTTTACACTCGTTACACCAAACGAGGCGTCGTTTGGCATTTACCGGCGTGATGTGTGGCTTATGAGCAGCCGCTCGACCATGAAATCCAAGTTTTCTCATCTCCCGCCTAACTGTGATCGTACTTGCAGTGGATCCTGGCGCAGTTTGGAATTCCTGTGTGATGGTCTGGATAGATGTCTGCCTATGACACATTACGACCCTGTTCAACACCTAATATGAAAAACGCATGTTTTTGAGGGTGTCCTTATACTTTTGATCACATACTGCACGGACAGTAACTTCGTAAGTGAATGTGTATGCGGTATAGTGTAGTGCACGGAGTGCAATAGACCTCTATGACTGCTTTTTATACTCTATGGTGTTACCTTAACTACCGATTGTAAATGCGCTGCTCTGTGTAATGGACTTTAAAATACAGTTTTGCTTATTTCTGCATTTTCCGTGTTCTGAACTACTTATTGCGCTGTGCTAGTTCCAACAGGTTATGTGCCCAAGCACCAGTGAATGCGTTGCAATAAGCATGCTGACATATAGAAGGAAATATCGTCGTCGAATAGTCCTGGAAATGTGTGTGTAGTGAGAGCTATCGGATCGAGCCGACTGCGGCGTAGTTTAAATACTGTCTTTACTACCACTAAAAGTTATTGTGAAAATGAGTGCGGCACAAGTAGCGCAAATGAGAGACTTGTAGGTCACGAGAACTACGCTACATGGAAATTTGCTGTGGAAACGTACTGACACATGGACGATTTGTGGGATGTGGTGAACGGTACACTGAAGCCCACTGAGCAAAATTACGCAAATAAGGTCTGGAGGGCGAGAACAAAGCTGATATTATTGACTGACCCAGTGAATTACGTACACATACGGAAAGCTGTGACGGCAAAAGAAGCTTGGGACAAGTTACAGAGCGCATTTGAAGACAGCGGGCTTACAACAGAAGTTGAATTATTACGTAAAATTATAACCACTCGATTGGATAGTTTCAAGAACGTAGACGACTATGTCAACAAGATAATATCCATATCGAATCGATTAAGGAACAATGGGTTGGAGATTGCCGATGAATGGGTAGGCACGTTATTGTTAGCAGGACTGCCCAAAAAATATGCACCCATGATTATGGGGTCAGAAAGTTTAGGCAGCGGGAGACAGCCTAAAAGCGAAGATTCTGCAGGACATGAAAAATACGTCACTGTGTCGTACTTCAGAGAAGGAAACAGCTACAGCACTTTATTCTAAGAAAAAAAGAAGAAGAAACCAGTCAAGTGCTACAACTACCAGAAGATGGGTCACACACACACACACACACACACACACACACACACACATATATATATATATATATATATATATATATATATATATATATATATATATTCTTTATACCAGTACTTAGCATTTGGCGCACATTGGGATGCGATGTGACCCATCTTCTGGTAGTTGTAGCACTTGACTGGTTTCTTCTTCTTTTTTTCTTAGAATAAAGTGCTGTATATATATATATATATATATATATATATATGTATATGTATATATATATGACGCAAACAGTCCACAGAAGGGAAATGCTGATCAAAGTGAGGCACTCTCCATTTATTAGTCTTTCGGAGTAACTGGTAATACAGAAACAGAATGGATATTAGATTCAGGAGCATCAGTGCATATTATTAGAGACAAAAAACGTATATGGGTATATCCACAGTGGTTGGTTCAATGTTACAGTGTGAGCTTGCTGGGAAAGTTGGTCTTAAGATAACTATAAATGGAAAGTAAGAAAATAATACGGTACATGATGTTCACTATGTAAACGATGTTGGAACTATCTTATCTGTAAGTGAAATAGTCATGAAGGGAAACAGAGTAACCTTCAATATAAATCGAGCAAAAATAGTTACCCAATATTGGGAAGTTATGGCCACGGCGACAAATGAAAGAGGAATTTTCAAATTAGATACCGCTAAAGACGCCGTAAATGAAGTTGTAAATCATTTTGTGTGGTCTGCAAAAGGTTTCTTATGGCATAGAAGACTTGGGCACCTAAACAAAAAAGGCTTGGCAATATTACAGGTTATGGTGACAGAAAGTAGTAAAGGAGTTTTGCTATTTGGGGAGCAAAATAACTGATGATGGTCGAAGTAGAGAGGATATAAAATGTAGACTGGCAATGGCAAGGAAAGCGTTTCTGAAGAAGAGAAATTTGCTAACATCGAGTATAGATTTAAGTGTCAGGAAGTCGTTTCTGAAAGTATTTGTATGGAGTGTAGCCATGTATGGAAGTGAAACATGGACGATAAATAGTTTGGACAAGAAGAGAATAGAAGCATTCGAAATGTGGTGCTACAGAAGAATGCTGAATATTAGATGGGTAGATCACATAACTAATGAGTAGGTATTGAATGGAATTGTGGAGAAGAGGAGTTTGTTGGCACAACTTTACAAGAAGAACGGACAGGTTTGTAGGACATGTTGTGAGGCATCAAGGGATCACAAATTTAGCATTGGAGGGCAGCGTGGAGGGTAAAAATCGTAGAGGGAGACCAAGAGATGAATACACTAAGCAGATTCAGAAGGATGTAGGTTGCAGTAAGTACTGGGAGATGAAGAAGCTTGCACAGGATAGAGTAGCATGGAGAGCTGCATCAAACCAGTCTCAGGACTGAAGACCACAACAACAACAACAACATAGACGACTATTCAAGATATAACTATGCTTATTTTTTAAGTTCTAAAGATCAAGTGAGTGATATTTTTGAGAACTTTCGTAATATGGTAGATATAGAAACGGGAACGAACGTTAAAATTGTCAGATCTGATAATGGGACAGAGTATACGAATCAAAAATTCAAAAGAAAAAATTGAAAGAAAATGAAAACCACGATCAGATATAATCTAGTCCAGAGCAGAGTTCAGAGAGAGCAAATAGCACTATTGTTGAAAGAGCCAGAAGTATGTTAATTCATGCTGGCAGCGGCCGTGTAGACAGCTGTGTGTTTGATTAATTAATCACCTACCAAAGCAGTGAAAAATAAAACTGCCCTATGAAGTGTGGGTAGGGAAGAAGCCAAATCTATCCAACTTGAAAGTTTTTGGATGCGTGGCTATGGCACAGACCCCAAAACAATGAGGGGATAATGAGGCCTGAAGTCTAAGAAATATATTTTTGTGGGCTGTTGTGAAAACTCAAAGGGTTACCGACTCAGGAATCCTACGAATGAGAAGATACTGATTAGTAGGGATGTTGTATTCCCTCAGTATAATAAAAACGAAATAAAAAAGGATCATCAAGAGAATATAAGCACTTCATTAACGTCGTTAAGTTCAAGAAATACTAATTCTGGAAAAGAAACAGAAAATGAAGAAGAGGAAGTAGAAGATGACAACAAATATATAGATACATTCTATGAAGATGAAGTTTTAGTGGACGGAGAAGAAGAAGAAAATGTTTTGAGTCGTTCTTCTCGTATACCTAAACCTAAAGAATAGCGTGATTGTGAAATGTATACGTCCCAATCTTTTAATGATGGACCTAGAACAGTACAAGAGGCTACGAGTGGTCCGAATCCTTCAGCAATGGAGAGAAGCTATGGAAAGAGAATTAGTCATTTTATCAAAATGAAACTTTCGAATGGGTTGAAATGTCAGAAAGGAAAAAAAAAGGTTACAATAAATATGGGTTTTTAGCATAAATAACCTTGAGACTGCAGCACCAAAATATAAAGCACGACTTGTAGTCAAGGCATAAAAAAAGGAATGGTCCGCAGCTCGTGGTCCAGTGGCTAGCGTTGCTGCCTCTGGATCACAGGGTCCCGGGTTCGATTCCCAACCGGGTTGGGGATTTTCTCTGCCTGAGAGCTGGGTGTTTGTGTTGTCCTCATCATCATCATTCGTGACAGTGGCTGGATTGGATTGTGTAAAGATTGGACTGTGTAAAAATTGGGACTTGGTACGGGCGCTGATGACAGTGCAGTTGAGGCCCCCCACAAACCAAACATCATCATCCCAAAAGGAAGGAGTAGACTATAGGAACATGTTTTCGCCAGTGGTGAAGTAATAATCACTTAGGTACCTTTTAGCCGCGGCAATAAAAGAAGATGTACTAACTAACCAAATGGATCTGAAGACAGCGTACTTAAATGGGAAATTAGATGAAGAAATATATGTGATCCCACCAGAAGAAGCTAGAAAAACTCGTCTAGGTAAAGGGAAGATTTGGCGATTGAAGAAAAGTATTTATGGATTGAAACAGAGTGCTCGTTGCTGGAACAGATGTCTGCATGAAGCCTTGATAAAGATAAGTATAAAACGAGGCAGACCCTGATCTCTAGTAAAGAAAAAGTAATGGCTATATGTGTGTATGATTTCTTCATTCTAACTAACGATAAAGAATAGATGAACAATTTTAAAAGACAATTAAAAACCAAATTTAACATGCACGACTTGGGTGTGAAGATTTTTAAACATAAGAAGACAGAAGAGTTATTCGTAGACCAATCGTCATACACGAAGAAAATTTTGGAAAAATTTTGCATGAGTCACTGTAAACCCATTTCTACACAGTTGGAACCAAGAGCCAAGTTAACGACCAATGGAGAAGATACAGAGTGTAATGAAAATGTACCATATTTAGAGGCAATAGGGAACCTTCTGTATTCGTCGCAAACATCGAGGCCTGATATTGCTTTTGCCACAAATGTTGTAAGCAGGTTCTGCAAAAGCCCATGAGAGATACACTGAAGAGCCGTTAAAAAGGATATTTAGATATCTAAACGGAACAACAGACTATAAATTAAGATATTGTAAAATGGAAAGTATAAAACTCGAGGGCTATAGTGATTCAGATTCGAGAAGTGAGTTGGAGAGCAGACATTTCATTACTGGATGTTGTTTTATATTGATGGGGTGCCTTACATCCTGGTCCTGTAAAAGACAGAAAACAGTAGCCTGGAGCACTGTAGAAGCTGAGTATATGCCTCTGTCATACACAATTCAAGAATCATTGTGGATCAGGACTCTAATGAATCATATAGAGCACAATATCAGTACAGAAACCGCCAAGATATTACGTGACAACAAGGAAACTATAAATTTAGCGAAAAATAATGTTAATAGCGCCAGAACCAACAAAATAACATAAAGCACAATTTTATAAGATATAACACGTACAGCAAAGGAACACGTAAGTAGAATATTTATGCACAGAAGTGATGTTAACTGCTCTACTAACCAAAGCCTTGAACAAGAAGAAATTTTGGAAGACAGAGTGAAACAATATGGTTTGACTTGTGAAAGTAACACCAGAAATATCTATTCGAAAATGAGACGAGGGGGGGGGGGGGGCGGTTGTTGGGGATAGGTGAACAGTAATTTCTTATGTGAATGTGTATGAGGCAAAGTGTAGAGCACAGAGTGTAATATACCTCTATAACTGCTTTGTTTATTCTGTGGCCTCATCTTAACTACTGATTGTAAATACGCTGCTTTGTGAAATGGATGTCAAAATGTAGCTTGCCTTATTCCTGCATTTTCCGTGTTCAGAATTACTTATTTCGCTGCGCTAGTTCCAACACACTCGTTGTACTGGTGTTGTTTCACTGTCCCTTTTTCGATGGACAGACGCCCCATGGCTTTGGCTGATTTGGCAGACCACGCCATGACACTAACCGGGTGTTTAACCCTCTCCACAAGGCCTTGGCGTGGTCTGCCAAATCAGCCAAAGGCATGGGGCACTTTTGTCAAGCAAAATTTGGAATGCTGATTCGTCGGAGAAGCACACCCGTAAAAAACTAGAATGAACGGCGCAAAATCGTTAATGATAAATTGCAATATTCAAAAAACGTTATAGCTACTCGACTACAGTCTGGAACAGTGATATTTCTGCGTTGTCTAACCCATTGCAGTCGTTTCTTTTTCATAGTGTCGGAGAGGTGTGGTTTTATGTAGGCCAACGACCCATCAGATTCTCCTCGACCAACTGCCTCAGGATTGTCCTTTTCGAACCTTTTATACCTCGTCGTTAGTTATCGCAATGAAACGGGCAACAATCAATTTACGATTTTCGAGGCAGATGTGCCTGATTTTCTGATCAGTACGAGGGGTGATGATCCTTTTCCTGCCACATTTACCTACACGATCTGCTCAGAGGGATTTCTCATTATCAACTTACAAAGCCCTGCAATAGTTATTATATCTCTCTGGGAATTTGTGGAATGCAGTAACAACGTTTCATTTCTCTACATTTTCTTGGAGAAGTGTCCGAAGCAGTGCCCATTCTAGAAAGAAGTCATTTTGTGGTTATCACGTCGAACCGTTAATAAAAATTTAAACCAACAGATAAACTTAGTAAAAGTGTGATAATAAGAAGCATTACTTACTTCTGGATTATTTTATATACGGAAACTAATGAAAAACGAATAGGCAATATTAAAAATTTCAATACAGAGAACTGCACTTTTTAACGAACTGTAACCGAATGAGAAAAACATCATATAAGTGACAAATGATGCACGTTTCCAATGTTACCGCTTGTCAAAAACTGTAATACTGATACTAGTAGCAATACCAAAATAAAACAACCCTTTGATAACGACTGTGTCCAAACTGTTGTTTTAAACTATAATGAACATTGTTCCTAATAATTTGGCCAAGTACTGTATTCAGTTACGTACAACAAATACAGTCATACCAACAATTGATGTAGCACGTGAACAGGAGTCACTGAATAGGGCAGAATATTGCAAGGTTTTGGGTGTACATATTGACGAAAACTTGAATTAGACGATGAATATTACTGAGCGTCTCGAATAATTAAGTACAGCTACTTTTGCCTTTTTTATACTTCAGCCTCCTGACAAATTTAGCACATTTCTACTCAATAATGTCTTACGGGACAATTTTCTGGGGTAACTCATCGCTTAGAAAGAAAGTACTGATCGCACAAAAGCGAGCACTAAGGACAATATGTGGTGTCCTCTCACGGTCGTCATTTAAGTACCTCTTCAAAGAGTTACGCATTTTAACTCTACTACCACAAACATACATTCGCTAATGAAATTTGTCATAAATAATCCGTCACAATTTTAGAAGAATAGAAGTTCATACCTACAACACTAGAGGAAAAAATTACCTTCATTATCAATTATTAAACCAGTGACTCTGAAAGGAGTTCAATATTTAGCAACAAACATTTTTAATCATTTGTCCATTAATTTAAAATAACTGACAGGTAGCAAAGCAAGTTTTTAATCTAACCTCAAATCATTTTTCCTGGACAGCTCGTGTTCTTTGGACAAATATTTATCGACAAAGTGGCAGCCTGTAGAAAAAATCTAGTTTTTAAGTGTAGTTACATGAGTATGACTAAAATAATACATTTATTAACTCCAACCATCTGTGCATATCCTGTAAACTGATTCGTTCGATATGATTTCAATAAAAAAAACATTCACCTGATGTATGGAACATTTAACTAGGTAACTAATCCGGCACTACATCTATAATACTCCACCTTTCATTCACCGTCACGCATTATCTATCCTCACCCCGCTAGAACTTCAACCTTCTCTCGCTACCCAGCAATGAAAACCGCCCCGAGATATACCCTTCTCTCCAGCGCTAGTCGCTTCTCACCACCTCACACAATCCATCGACTTTCTTCCCACCCACTCAATGACTTTTAGTCGCTACGTGCGGTTCCACAAGCCCTTATAATCATACTGTCCAATCCACCACCATCACGAACAAGATCATTTTCATACACCATCAGCATCTCTGTTACACCACAGCAGCATAAACATTCTAATCAGTGATTACATTTTACCTGTAAGATGGAATCGTCTACAAAGCTATAAAAATCATAAATTGCCCATCAAAGTGTATTTTTAATTTTTTGAAATTTCTAATAACTATGTAAAGTCTTTGGGTGAACGGCGGATTTATTCGCTACCAACTCGTCCTTTCGTGAGGAATAGAAATAAAGGTATAGAAAAAAAAATCGAAACAGAATGACAGACTGATCTATAGCAGAGCTCGATGCCTAGATTAGAGTGAAAGATGACAGATTTTTGATTGTATGTTCACGAAGCCAACGAATTAATTGTCATTACAAGAACTATTATACTAATTATTCTGTATATTTAATGCGATCCGCTGGAAATATGGCAAAGGGAACAATTTTTCTTCTATAGGGCCAGCAGCATAACATAGTCTGATAACGACATGGTTACTAGAACAGATGCACAAAATTAGCTGCTTATAGTAACAAATCTTTATTTACTACAGACTGTTTCGTTATTTATCGCTATTGTCAAGTACTTGCGAATACAATTTTGATGAGAATGTGTATAAATGTGAATGTCACTTATATTAAAATGACTATATTGTACTCACGTCTAGACTGTGTGACGTCAGTATTACGTCTTTAGTGTGCTGTCTTATAGCTGTCACTGATTTAATAAGGTGGTAAATGACGTAATATATTGAAAATAACACGTTAATTACGGTGTGACAGTAGTTTGACAGTTTCACCATCTAACAACCCTACCACAACAAAGGTCAAAAATTAATTGTGATTGTAGTGTTGCTCACGCTGCTAAATATTACATTTTCGGGCAACAACAAAGTTATATTATGTGACAGGTGTCATTAGAGCACAGTTAACAAAGTCATTTCTTGAAATAATGGGTAAACTAGGCACTCATCTTTTCGTGTTTCTCACGCTGGTCTCGTTGTGAAGTCATGGCTCAATCGTCGAAAATCTAGGCAGTGATGATTCCAAGCTCGGATGCGAAGAGGTCTAGGTGTTATTCTGCGATATTCATAAGTTTTATAGATGTGTTTCATAAACCATTCTTGAAGATTAAACTTTTGCGAGTTAGGACACTGGTGATGTAAAAAAGTAATCAGCACTCCGAATTTAAGTTAGACTTCATTTTTATTACTTTTGTTACAATATCACGTAACTCGTTCCAAAACATCACTTCACAATATAAAACATACCTGAAAATATCTTCCTCACTGTTAAAGTTCACTTTTCATAAACTGACTACAATTTGCGTCTTTCTAACATGACGACCAAAGCTTGACTCCCTAATAACCGCTTACGCGTCTAAGAAATCAGAGTTACAAGTACGTCAAAGATCATAGTGACAAAAGAAAGAATACACATAAGAATAATATCATTGCAATATATACATTATCGAAGTACCTCTACATTAATGAAATCAAATCTGACTGTTGTCACAGAAATATGTTAACTATTTTACAGAAACACAGTAGAATATTGCTGGTATCGAGAGGTTGAGGTGAGGTGCCGTAATGGTTACGTAATTCAGATACCATTACAACCATTTGACGATAGTAGTTAGACTATTTTTGTGGTGTTTTCGGAAGAACCGTAGATGCACTAATGGTGCCTCCAAAAGTCTCATCAGGCCCACCGTAGACTACATAAAATGCAAAAAGAACCAACCGATTTGCTCTATTTGCCTAACCAAGAGGCAGTGTGTAACAGTCCTACTTTGTCGCTGTTCTGTAGGGTAAAGACAGTAAGAGGATACTTCTGTTGGGTATGAAAATGGACCTTATCCCAAGGGCTACCCGAAACACTTGACCACGCCTTCCTGTCATCAACAGAACCCAAGGTATGAGCCCCATAAGAATCTTCGTCTCTAGTCGCAAGGTTTTGGAACAAGTTAGGTATGCATGCTGCCGTATGCACACCGATTTCCGTGGTTCGACCTGCTAACGGCCCCGCGACATATCGGTTTCCAGGTACGCGATGTACGACTAGACCGACAAATCCGACTCTAGCTTTAGTGATGCGTGGCGCGGTTCCCTATACCGACCGCAGTACATGAGCAGGGTGCGACAGGTGGCAACGCTTGGCGGCTCCCTCCACGCCCACACACCGTGTTCGGACAAACCGGACGGCGATTGTAATGCCGTGCTGTCGCCACGTGCGCGGCACGTGGTCGCAGTTGGCCGCGAGCCGACACGCGTCGGCCATATCCTACAGTCGCATTCGTTTCAAGACGCACGCACTATCGCAGGCGGTGACTCGGTGGGCCCTACTGGCCGCATTCGGCGACACGCGACCTCCTGCCGATCCAGGGTTCGGTTCTGGACGGTGGTTGGACGGAGGGGGGATGCGGTGGATGACGCACACTTTTATAGTTCCTTACTCACCTCCTATCCTCCAAATACGAGGGGCCTTCAATAAATAATGCAACATGGATTTGTATCGCCTAATTTCGTTTGAAAAAATGCAGAATTCGTTGTGGGTCATGGCAGAATATTCCCGCTTGAGCGCTTATAGTTTCATGAAGTTCCGGTATGTGGCGCTGCTACACGTAGCCTTCATAATGTCGTCTGTAGCGGATTTGTGTTACAAGCAGAAAGCTCTCACTGAGTTTCTTTTGGCGAAAAACCACAACATCGTAGATAGTAATAGGCACTTGCAGAATGTATTCGGAGGCCTGGCAATGAACAAAAGCACGGTGAGTCGGTAGGTGACCCGTCTGTCATCATCACAACAACACGTCGCGGAAACCTGTCATATCTTTCGGTAGCCGGTAGGCTGCACATAGCTGTGACTTCTGCATTGTTCGAACGTGAGGACATTCTCGTTCAAGGTGATCGGCAGATCACAATCAAACACCTCTATGCACAGCTGGACGTCTCTGTTGGCAGCGCTCACACTCGTCCGTAAGTTGAGGTACTCGCAAGCGTGTGCCCGTTCGGTTCCTCACTGGAAGACCATAAACAGCAACAAAGGTTCAAAATGGTTCAACTGGCTCTGAGCACTATGGTACTTAACTTCTGAGGTCATCAGTCCCCTAGAACTTAGAACTACTTAAACCTAACGAACCTAAGGACATCACACACATCCATGCCCAAGGGAGGATTGGAACCTGCGACCGTAGCGGTCGGACGGTTCCAGACTGTAGCGCCCAGAACCGCTCGGCCACCCTAGCCGGCGCAACAAGGGACCACCTGTGCGGAATTGCTTGCGTGTTAAGAGGCTGATCGTGACAACTTTTTGTCCAACATCGTCAAAGGCGATGAAACATGAGTTCATCATCTCGAAGCGGAAAAGAAACGACAATACATGGAGTGACACCAAACCGCCTCTCCGCTGAAGAAAAAATTCAAATGTGCACCCTCAGCTGGCAAAGTTATGGCGAAGGTATTCTGAGACGATCAACTCTGAAGTGTACTCTGTACTCTCAAGAAACTGAAGAAACGACCTCAGTCTGTTAGTCGCCACAAAAGTGCAAACGAACTTCTCAGTGACAACGCAAGGGCTCATACAAACTGAGGAGCTCAGAAAACTGCAATTGACTGTTCTTCCTCATCCACCTTACAGCTCGGATCTCGCACCTTCCGGCTTCCATCAGTTTGCCCCAATGAAGGATGCACTCCGCGGGATGCAGTACGTGGATCATAGGGAGGTTATTAATGGAGCAAGACGTCGGCTCCGACGTCGAACAGTAGAGTGGAACCAGGCGGGCAAACAAGTCGTCCCAGTAAGGTGGCGTAAAGCCGTCGCATTGAACAAAAATTATGTTGAAAAACAAGGTTTTAGTAGGCAAAATAATTGGGAATATATAGTGTACTGGAATCCTGAATAGCACTAACCTCCTTTCAGATAAAAAAATGTCGCATTACTTATTGAACTCCCTCGTATAACTTGGCTTCCTCCCCGATTTTTGCCTTCACGACTTAGGACTTCAATTTTCTACAGATTGGGACTCCGGGCAGGCCAGTCCACTTCAGGAATGTTACTGTCCACTAGCCTATGCCTCACAGATGTTCCTTAATGAGAGGGTGCATTGTCATCCTCCAAGATGTGTTCATATCCTTCCGCATTTAGGAGGAGGAGGAGATTAGTGTTTAACGTCCCATCGACAACGAGGTCATTAGAGACGGAGCACAAGCTCGGGTTAGGGAAGGATGGGGAAGGAAATCGGCCGTTCCCTTTCAAAGGAACCATCCCGGCATTTGCCTGATGTGATATAGGGAAATCACGGAAAACCTAAATCAGGATGGCCGGACGTGGGATTGAACCGTCGTCCTTCCGAATGCGAGTCCAGTGTGCTAACCACTGCGCCACCTCGCTCGGTCCGCATTTAGCGTTTACTCAAATGCGATAAGGGGACCATACCGTAACCACGAAAAACAACCCAAAACCCTAACACTTGACGGCTGGCACTACCCGTGATGGTAGGTAGTCTCCAGGCATTCGCTGAACCCAACCTTTAAATCAGACTCCCACAGGGCACAGCGCGATTAATCACTCCAGTCACCCGTTTCCAGTCATCCACTGTCCACTGGCGTCGCTGTTTAGACCAACTCTAGCGTCGCTTAGCGTTGCCTACAGAAACATATTTCACTTGATCCATCCTTGCTAGGATGGACGATAGGACCACAGACGACACCACATAGCAGAGACGCGGAGTCGCAGATAGTCACAACAAAAAGACTGTCAGAAATTAGCTACACGACTGCAGTCGCTAGCAACAAATAAACCAAAGATAAAATATCAAGCAAAAGCGAACCAGTATCCGCACCAGCGTATGTAACACGGCTACACACTCGTAAACAATCTGCGCTCAGATTGTTCTACTGTTAATTTCTAATACTGATTCGTTCTAGGCGCTTCAGTCCGGAACGGCGCGACTGCTACGGTCGCAGGTTCGAATCCTGCCTCGGGCATGGATGTGTGTGATGTCGTTAGGTTAGTTAGGTTTAAGTAGTTCTAAGTTCTAGGGGACTGATGACCTCCGATGTTTAGTCCCATAGTGCTCAGAGCCATTTCAACCATTTTTTGATTCGTTCCATGACCATGGAGATTGGTTCCTGAGTGTGGTCATGCAGAACTAGACTCGTCTAAATAAAGAAATAACTTTGTGCAGCATTTTTATGACAGTACTTCATTATGGGTAACTGTATCATCTGCAAAAAGTTTGCAATTACTGTTAATATTGTCTGCCAGGTTAGACCAGGGCAAGAAGAGAGACTATTTGGGAGGGTCGTACTTTCGGTTACCACAAGCGACCATTAGATTGTGCTAGTGACATGTGGCAGCACTTCTGTTGTCACTCGCGTTGCTAAAGAAATGGTGATGGGGAGAATGGCCGTGTATTTCGCATACAGCCAATATTTACAGAAACAGTGCTGTCGAAAAATTGAAATTTCGCGCGAAGGCGTTAGTTGGATGATTTCTTACAGCTTTGACGACGGACAAAACTCGATAACTGTGCCTAGAATCGCTTCATTCAAATTGTGGTAGCCAATCACTTTAGGAAAGGCTATTCACAGTTGCTTTTCAGGATTTTTCGTCGTACTGTTTCCGTCTGAGGCATACGTTTCGAAGTTCACCCAAACTCAGTAGTAGTTGCATAAAACAGCGATGTTATATTTGCAACAAGGTTGAAGAGAAGGTTGAGAGAGGTAGAGGCATACCGAAGTCCGCAGTATACTCGTTTCTGCATGGACGATTAGCTGCGAAAAATATCTGTTACAGATGCATTCTGCCTAATCTCACCGAAGTTCAAACTCAGCCTCTTCTCCACTTGTGTGAGGAAATGCTCAAAACTTCCACCGAGGAATCGGAAATACGAGTATTTATATAACAATGTAACTGGAGATGAGCCTTAGATAAACTCGTACGAGCCGGAAAGTAAGCAGTAACGAACTGATTAATTTGTAGTCGTTTCGTCCACAGTCATGTAAAATTTTGTAAATGATGTCATAGTTAACCTTCACTGCAAAAGTTACTTTTTGGCACTATCGTAACTTCGACTCAACACCTGAACGACGATGACCTGTATACACGTCAGACGAGTTTTAGATTTTGATATGTGCTGAAGTACATTGTAGCACTTGATAATGGCGGAAAATGCAGTAATGCAAACAAATAACTTTTACAGTCAAAGGCGATTATGACGTCATTCGCAAAAGGAATTATCTGTCTTCGTATACCAAGATCAACCGAAACCAAAAGATATTGTTCGTTCACGAAGCCCTTGCAAGAAAATTATCGCTTATTCCTTAGTTGCACTAGACATGAGACGAACATTTCTGTAGAGCAGTGGTTTCCAATCTTTCTTAGGTCGTTACCCTGAGTTCAATCAGACAATAAGTAGTACCCCGTCCTCCCCTCCCCATGTCGTCTGTTGCCCCCCCCCCTCTCTCTCTCTCTCTCTTCCTCACATTATCACCAACTTTAGCACCTAACTAAACGGTAGAATGAAAGACATTTCTTGGAATACTTTTATTCCCAAAATGATGAAATATGAATGGTACTTAGTTTGTGTGTGTGTGTGTGTGTGTGTGTGTGTGTGTGTGTGCGTGTGTGAGTTAGAGTGAATGACAAAGGAATTCGTGGTGCATCGTAAGTGCTGCCCACAATTCCTTCTCAGATAAGAAAGTTAACCACCCACAGTGAGGGGTAGACACAGGTTACAAAACATACTCCCCCTGCATTACACTCTCTCCATTGCGGCACTTGCTTGACCTGCACACTGCAACCCCTTTTAAAATCAACTAAGGCAAAATGTGCGCACTCTACTTACTGTTCGTGAATCACTTGACTGCTGCGCTCCTTACTTCTGAACTGGCAGCAATTGGACGACTTCAGGTTGTTCATGCTTTGTGTCTGACAACTCTATTAATTATACGAGGGGCGTTCAGAAAGTAAGCTCCGATCGGTCGCGAAATGGAAACGACTATGAAAATCCGATAAAGCTTTGCACAGATGTGTTGGGTAGTGTCTCTAGTATAACCCCAGTTAGCATCACGTCGCTCTTCTCATTTCTGAGCTCGCAGTGAGTGCGTAAAGATGTCTAGAAAATAGTGTCTGCCGCCAAGTACGAGGGCCTGGTGAGAAATTTCGCCTGAAGTTATGCAGCTAACATTACATAACTGTCGTGCTGTTTCGTCTTCACGACAATTCTCAGCCGCATTCTGCAGGGGCAATGAAGATGCTCCTGCATCGTTTTCAAATGGAAATGTGAGATTACCCACAATACAGTCCGCAATTGTCTCCCCCTGAGTTTCATCTCTGGTCACATGAACAGCTGTCTTTGAAGACAACATTTTGACACAGACAACGAGGTGTAGGCCAGCGTGGAGAATTGGCGGAAAGCACTGGCGGCTGCCTTCTATGATGAGGCTATTGAAAAGTTGATACAACGCTATGACAAAAGTGTAAGTCAGAACGGCGACTACGTAGAGACGTAGCTGAAAGGTGTAGCTAATTGTTACAAGTAAAACATTTCTGATGTTCACTGTGGTTTCAATTTGGCAATCAATCGGAGCTTACTTTCTGAACAGGCCTCGTAATACGAGGTGTGGCTAGAAAAAAACCGGACTAGTACTGGTGAAACAATAAAACGAATGCAATAAGGCTGAAAGTCGCGTGGCCTGTCCCGTGACTCTCGCTCCGCCTACTGCTCGAGTTTCATCTGCCTCCTGCACTCAGTCTGCCCGTGGCGTCTGTTTTAAGTAGTTGACGTTTTGTCTGTGCGTCGGAAAATGTTGAGTGTACAGAAAGAACAGCGTGTTAACATCAAATTTTGTTTCAAACTAGGAAAATCTGCAAGTGAAACGTTTGTAATGTTACAACAAGTGTACGGCGATGATTGTTTATCGCGAACACAAGTGTTTGAGTGGTTTAAACGATTTAAAGATGGCCGCGAAGACACCAGTGATGACACTCGCACTGGCAGACCATTGTCAGCAAAAACTGATGCAAACATTGAAAAAATCGGTAAACTTGTTCGACAAGATCGCCGTTTAACAATCAGAGCAGTGTCTGAGTTAACAGGAGTTGACAAGGAAAGTGTTAGGCAGATTCTTCATGAAAGTTTCAACATGAACAAAGTGTGTTCAAAAATGGTTCCAAAGTGTCTCACAATTGAACAGAAGGAACGCCGAAGAATGATTTGTTCTGACATCCTGGAAAACATTGAAAGTGATCCCACCTTCTTACAAAATCGATGCATTGGAAAACTCCTGGTTCTCCATGACAAAAAAAAAGCACGAATGTCAAAATCGAAATTCAAGGCAATGATGATTGTTTTTTTTCACATCAAAGGGATTGCGCACATTGATTGGGTACCAGAGGGACAAACAGTGAATCAACATTACTACATTAGCGTCCTCGCCACCCTACGTGAGCGAGTACGGAGAAAACGGAACGATTTGTGGAGAAAAAAGTCATGGATCCTTCACCAAGACAATGCCCCAGCTCACAGTGCGTTGTCAGTGAAGACGTTTTTGGCAAAACACAACATTCCCATCTTAGATCATCCACCCTACTCACCTGATTTGGCCCCCTGTGACTTTTTTCTTTTCCCTAAAGTCAAGTCAGCTTTGAGAGGAACTAGATTTGAGACTGTTGAAGCAGTAAAAGAAAAAGCGACGGAAGTAATGTATGGACTTACCGAAAATGATCTGCAGCATTGCTATGAATTCGAATGGAGCGGTGTAGAGACCGAGGAGGAGAGTACATTGAAGGAGATAACATGAAATTGTAAATAATTGTAAATAAATATTTTTTCCAGCATCAGTCCGGTTTTTTTCTAGCCGCACCTCGTAATAATAATAACAGTAATACTGTGCAGAGCACTGTAGTAGCCCTTACGTAGTTACTGCTGTGTAGTGCTGTTAATGAATTCATTTATCTGTTTCGAAGTGAGTAATGGAGCAATTTATGGATTACTGCAGATACTATTTACACTTTGAGAAGACATTTAGCATTTGTTACGTCTATGTCTCACTTTTAACATCAGCAATGTCCGAGACAAGGCACAACATATGTTTGTCGTCGGAGGACTATGTCAGGAAGCTGTAACCCCCAGCGCATTAATTCTACTAATTAAGAAAGAGTAATTATTGATAACTTCCATAATCAATATTAGAATCTTACAGAATTGTGATAAAATTAATTATCTTTTGAAAAGAATTTTGTTTCGTGACTCAAAGAGAATCGAATCGTTCAGGTTTTATACCTCAGAAAATTTCATTTTCCTCCTCACGGGGTAATTACCCCCAGGTTGGGAACCACTGATTTAGAGGATCGAGGAATAATGAATTCTGAGTGGTAGACAACAATTTGCAATACGTACGTTGACTTTTGTAGGAATGTACGCTCTCGGAATTTTTACGGTAAAGGACACTGGTGCACAACGCCTCTCTTGTAACGTCTCTCGCCGGAGCTGCTGAGAATGTGCATGGGGGCTTAATTAAATAAAATGAAATTAATATTTAGTTTTTGGTAGCTGTATGTCCGATTACGCTGTGTCTCGTAAACGGTTGGCCCTGACTAGTATTATTACGCAATCTGACTGCATAGAACAACAACAAAGAATGAAATGAAAATTTTCGTTAACACAATTAATTAATTAAGTCCCCAGCAACAATAAAACCTACTAAACCAAAGCACAAGTGTAATTGTTCTGTGTGTGGGAGTGTGACTCAACGAAAACATCTGGCACGGTTCTTCTTTTAAATATCATTTATACTGAAGTAATTAAAAAATAGAAATACTATAATTGCGTAAGAAAACCAGAATTACACTCTAATACAAGAACACACGCCAGATGCTTTGTTGACTGAACCTGTAATGACGCATTATTTAGGACACTGAAATAATGAGAAAAAAAGAAACGGAGTTTGTTACCTCATTTATATTGATGAAAATCACTCTAATCCTTACAATATATCTCCACACCGACTCTCTACTACCACATCTCAACAAGACTCTTCAGTATCACATCTCAGCAAGCACTGCCTACTAGCACATCCCAACAAACACTCTCTGCTACGAGTTCTTAACAAGCACTGACTACTACGAGTCCTAGACAGGCACTGACTACTACGAGCTCTCGATAAGCACCGTGGAGGCGGCTTAATAATACTCTTTGGCGCAATCTCTGGCGCAGTGGCTCAGTGTAGCCACCTTTCAAATGGCGTAACAATTTCGCAGCTGCCAAGTGAACGCGGCTTATGTATACCACCACCTTCCTCGGTAAAGAAGATGCCAGACTGAGATTCATTGGAAGAATCCTAAGGAAATGCAGTCCGAAAACAAAGGAAGTGGGTTACAATACACTTGTTGGCCCACTGCTTGAATACTGCTCACCAGTGTGGGATCCGTACCAGATAATGTTGATAGAGAAGATAGAGAAGATCCAACGGAGAGCTGCGCGCATCGTTACAGGATCATTTAGTAATCGCGAAAGCGTTACGGAGATGATAGGTAAACTCCAGTGGAAGACCCTGCAGGAGAGACGCTCAGTAGCTCGGTACGGGCTTTTGTTAAAGTTTCGAGAACATACCTTCACCGAGGAGTCAAGCAGTGTATTGCTCCCTCCTACGTATATCTCGCTAAGAGACCGTGAGGATAAAATGAGAGAGATTAGAGCCCACACAGAAGCATACAAGCTTCCGGTCACACCAACATCTTCACTTTAGGCAGTAGGCTACACAGCTACCTCCCAGAAGCCATCTCCTTCAGACTACCGACACTTCGCTGCCCAGTTGGCCTGCAGTTCATGGCGATTCTAAGCAGACGATATTCCTTCAATTTTTATACTCCAGTAGACACTGTTTTTTTTATAAACTTTGCTTTCCAAACTGAAAATCTGTAGCTCTTGTCTTACTTCTGTGTTATTTTGTCCATCAGTGTGCAGCTACTGACTGCACTGAGAAATTTCACCACAGCTGACGTACATTTTGCCTTCTGTCTTTCTTCGAAAGTAGCCACGTCTCACTTCAGTGTAATATACACTCCTGGAAATGGAAAAAAGAACACATTGACACCAGTGTGTCAGACCCACCATACTTCCTCCGGACACTGCGAGGGGGCTGTACAAGCAATGATCACACGCACGGCACAGCGGACACACCAGGAACCGCGGTGTTGGCCGTCGAATGGCGCTAGCTGCGCAGCATTTGTGCACCGCCGCCGTCAGTGTCAGCCAGTTTGCCGTGGCATACGGAGCTCCATCGCAGTCTTTAACACTGGTAGCATGCCGCGACAGCGTGGACGTGAACCGTATCTGCAGTTGACGGACTTTGAGCGAGGGCGTATAGTGGGATGCGGGAGGCCGGGTGGACGTACCGCCGAATTGCTCAACACGTGGGGCGTGAGGTCTCCACAGTACATCGATGTTGTCGCCAGTGGTCGGCGGAAGGTGCACGTGCCCGTCGACCTGGGACCGGACCGCAGCGACGCACGGATGCACGCCAAGACCGTAGGATCCTACGCAGTGCCGTAGGGGACCGCACCGCCACTTCCCAGCAAATTAGGGACACTGTTGCTCCTGGGGTATCGGCGAGGACCACTCGCAACCGTCTCCATGAAGCTGGGCTACGGTCCCGCACACCGTTAGGCCGTCTTCCGCTCACGCCCCAACATCGTGCAGCCCGCCTCCAGTGGTGTCGCGACAGGCGTGAATGGAGGGACGAATGGAGACGTGTCGTCTTCAGCGATGAGAGTCGCTTCTGCCTTGGTGCCAATGATGGTCGTATGCGTGTTTGGCGCCGTGCAGGTGAGCGCCACAATCAGGACTGCATACGACCGAGGCACACAGGGTCAACACCCGGCATCATGGTGTGGGGAGCGATCTCCTACACTGGCCGCACACCACTGGTGATCGTCGAGGGGACACTGAATAGTGCACGGTACATCCAAACCGTCATCGAACCCATCGTTCTACCATTCCTAGACCGGCAAGGGAACTTGCTGTTCCAACAGGACAATGCACGTCCGCATGTATCCCGTGCCACCCAACGTGCTCTAGAAGGTGTAAGTCAACTACCCTGGCCAGCAAGATCTCCGGATCTGTCCCCCATTGAGCATGTTTGGGACTGGATGAAGCGTCGTCTCACGCGGTCTGCACGTCCAGCACGAACCCTGGTCCAACTGAGGCGCCAGGTGGAAATGGCATGGCAAGCCGTTCCACAGGACTACATCCAGCATCTCTACGATCGTCTCCATGGGAGAATAGCAGCCTGCATTGCTGCGAAAGGTGGATATACACTGTACTAGTGCCGACATTGTGCATGCTCTGTTGCCTGTGTCTGTCTATGTGCCTGTGGTTCTGTCAGTGTGATCATGTGATGTATCTGACCCCAGGAATGTGTCAATAAAGTTTCCCCTTCCTGGGACAATGAATTCACGGTGTTCTTATTTCAATTTCCAGGAGTGTATAATACCGATACCGAAACCTTCACATTACTTTCCTTTCTGTTTTCACATTTCAGAGTTGTATGAATTGCTGCATACATCTAAATATTTAAATTCGCAAAGTTTTCTTTTTATATCGTGTCTATTGTTGGAGGTGTTTTGCATCCAAAATAGGTAAAGTCGGATATCTACCTCAATATCTGGCCATTTATCTCAGTATTGGATCGTACTGTGGTGTTTCCTGTCAATGTCATTACTTTTGATTAATGTAGGGATCTTATCACTCTACATTATTGTGCCATATTTCTTAAATCTATAGCCCCCTTTGCAAATTATCTTTCTGTCTGTTGGACAATAACACCATCTGCACATAAAATTTACTACTTACACCCAAACCTCCAGACGTCAGACACTCAGATCTGTACCGAACTTTGTTTCAATACAGCATCAACCAAAACATCGATTTAGTTCGTGTTGTGTGCTGTCGCCAAGTAGAACCTGCGTAAGCGATAATTAAAAGCAACACCAGAACTACGGAGCACAGGAAAAGCGTATCTTGAGTAACTATCGTGTAGATCTTGCGAGGGTGAGTTGGTGGAGAGTGAGGTCCTCGTATCAAAGGTCCCGTGTTCGAACCCAGCGATGGCAATTTTTGTTAAACTATTTACGCATGAAACTATTATATGGAAAACATTTTCCTGACACGTAAAAGGGCTTTTCGCAGTTTGTAGCAATGTTTTTTTGGCAGTCTACTTTCGCTTCGTTAGTTGAGAGTAGCAAACCTATAGAGTACATTCGTATAGACAGGTGTGTTGTTTTGTCGGACATGTGCGACAGAACAGACACCACTCGTGATGAAGTGGTTAGTGCCATAAACAATCGGAACAGTAGAATAAAGAAACAATTGGATCACTATTGCGGAAGTATTAATAGTAATAATAATAATAATAATAATAATAATAATAATAATAATAATAAACCCCGTGGAGGCCCGGGAAAAGAATAGGCCTTCGGTATGTTCTGCCAGTCGTAAAAGGCGACGAAAAGAACAAACCACTAATAGGGCTAACCCCCTTTTAGTGTGATTACTTGGTTCAGGACAGAACTAAAGAAGCCTCGGACAAGCGCCGCCATGGTCGGGGACGACGCTTGAACCCTATGCCCGCCCACAATGGTAATGACACTGCTAGCCTACTGGAAAATGATTTAAGTCCAAATAGAGGTGTTTTGCAGGATATGCCTCCTGCAACCACCCTAGAAGGAAAACAAAGACAGAGGATGAGATGGTCAGATGAAGTTAATCGACACCTCATGTTCTGTTATTACCAAGCAACAAACCTAGCATGGCACAACTGGATACAGATCACAAGTATACACAACATTTATTACCGGATACCCAGAATTAAAATTTTTAACAGAACAACGACTAGCTGATCAGATCCGTGTAATAATCAAAAACAACAGGATACCCCAGTCAGAATTAGAAAACATCAAACAACAAGTACAACAAATACTGGAACAAAATAATGTGCAATCAGAAGAAGAAGAAAATACAGTAATGGACTCAAACATCCCAGAGCAAACAAACAAAGAACAACACGCATCAATTAAACAATCAGAGGAAAACGAAATCTTAAGACAGCCACCAGAACAAGCACAAATAGAACACGAAGTGACACACATGTTAGATATAGAAGAAAAATTTCAGCTGACATATATAGAATACAAAGACACAAATACAGACAAATTAGACCATTCTTGCAAAGACCGCCAAATAACCCACAAGTCGAAACAACAATAAAAACTATCAACACAATCATACACAACAAAATAAATGAAAACACAACTATGGAAGAGTTACAACTACTGGTTTATATAGGAGCACTCACTACACTAAATATACGCACTAGGCAGAGATCAGAACAAACCAACACACAGAAGAAACCCACAAAACCAGCATGGCAACACAGGCTACAGATCAGAATAGAAAAACTGAGAAAGGACATTGGACAGCTAACACAATTTATAAGAAATGAAATGGCAGAAAAAAACGAAAAAGGTTAGGTAAAATCTCACAACAAGAAGCGACAGAGCAATTAGATGAAAAGAAACAGAAATTACAAGCATTGGCCAAACGACTTAGAAGATACAAAAAAAGTGAAAATAGAAGGAAACAAAACCAAACATTCAACACAAACCAAAAGAAATTTTACCAGACAATAGATAAAAAACACATTAAAATAGACAATCCACCAAACATAACAGACATGGAACACTTCTGGCGCAACATATGGTCAAACCCGGTACAACATAACAGGCATGCACGGTGGATACAAGCAGAAACAGACACATAGAAGATGATACCACAAATGCCTGAAGTGATAATTTTGCAACATGAAGTCACCCAAGCAATTAATTCTACTCACAATTGGAAAGCCCCTGGAAAAGATAAAATAGCGAATTTCTGGCTAAAGAAATTCACCTCAACACGTTCACATCTAACTAAATTATTTAACAGTTACATTGCAGACCCATACACATTCCCTGATACACTTACACATGGAATAACTTATCTGAAACCTAAAGATCAAGCAGACACAGCAAACCCAGCAAAATATCGCCCCATAACATGCCTACCAACAATATACAAAATATTAACTTCAGTCATTACACAGAAATTAATGACACATATAACACAGAACAAAATTATAAATGAAGAACAAAAAGGCTGCTGCAAAGGAGCACGAGGATGTAAAGAGCAACTGATAATAGATACAGAGGTGACATATCAAGCTAAAACTAAACAAAGGTCGCTACACTACGCATACATTGATTACCAAAAAGCCTTTGATAGTGTACCCCACTCATGGTTACTACAGATATTGGAAATATACAAAGTAGATCCTAAATTGATACAGTTCCTAAACATAGTAATGAAAAATTGGAAAACCACACTTAATATCCAAACAAATTCAAATAATATCACATCACAGCCAATACAGATTAAGCGTGGAATATACCAAGGAGACTCATTAAGTCATATCTGGTTCTGCCTTGCCCTGAACCCACTATCCAACATGCTAAATAATACAAATTATGGATACAATATTACTGGAACATACCCACACAAAATCACACATTTGCTATACATGGATGATCTAAAACTACTGGCAGCAACAAATCAACAACTCAACCAATTACTAAAGATAACAGAAGTATTCAGCAATGATATAAATATGGCTTTTGGAACAGACAAATGTAAGAAAAATAGCACAGTCAAGGGAAAACACACTAAACAAGAAGATTACATACTGGATAACCACAGCAACTGCATAGAAGCGATGGAAAAAACAGATGCCTATAAATATCTAGGATACAGACAAAAAATAGGAATAGATAATACAAATATTAAAGAAGAACTAAAAGAAAAATATAGACAAAGACTAACAAAAATACTGAAAACAGAATTGACAGCAAGAAACAAGACAAAAGCTATAAATACTTATGCTATACCAATATTGACCTACTCATTTGGAGTAGTGAAATGGAGTAACACAGACCTAGAAGCGCTCAATACACTTACACGATCACAATGCCACAAATATAGAATACATCACATACATTCAGCAACAGAAAGATTCACATTAAGCAGAAAGGAAGGAGGAAGGGGATTTATCGACATAAAAAACCTGCATTATGGACAGGTAGACAATTTAAGAAAATTCTTTATAGATCGAGCAGAAACTAGCAAAATACACAAAGCAATCACTCATATAAATACATCGGCTACACCATTGCAATTTCATAACCACTTCTACAACCCCTTAGATCACATAACATCAACAGACACAAAGAAAATAAATTGGAAAAAGAAAACACTACATGGCAAGCACCCGTATCATTTAACACAGCCACACATCGATCAAGACGCATCCAACACATGGCTAAGAAAAGGCAATATATACAGTGAGAAGGAAGGATTCATGATTGCAATACAGGATCAAACAATAAAAACCAGATATTACAGCAAGCATATTATTAAAGATCCCAATACCACAACAGATAAATGCAGACTTTGCAAACAACAAATAGAAACAGTAGATCACATCACAAGCGGATGTACAATATTAGCAAATACAGAATACCCCAGAAGACATGACAATGTAGCAAAAATAATACATCAACAACATGCCATACAACATAAACAAAACAACACGTTCCCACATACAAGTATGCACCACAAAATGTACTGGAGAATGATGAATACAAATTATACTGGAACAGAACCATTATAACAGATAAAACAACACCACATAACAAACCTGACATCATACTCACCAATAAAAAGAAGAAATTAACACAACTAATCGAAATATCCATACCCAATACAACAAATATACAGAAGAAAACAGGAGAAAAAATTGAAAAATACATCCAACTGGCTGAGGAAGTCAAGGATATGTGGCATCAGGATAAAGTTGACATTATACCAATTATACTATCAACTACAGGAGTCATACCACACAATATCCACCAGTACATCAATGCAATACAGCTACATCCAAACTTATATATACAACTACAGAAATCAGTAATTATTGATACATGTTCAATTACCCGAAAGTTCCTAAATGCAATATAACACATACCATACAATTAAAAGGAAGTGACGCTTGATCAAGGTCCGCGTCACTTTCCATTTTTAACCAGACTTAACGTCTGAGAAAGTAAAGAATAATAATAATAATAATAATTCCCGTGGAGGTCCGGGAAAAGAATAGGCCTCTGGTATGTTCTGCCAGTCGTAAAAGGCGACGAAAAGAACAAACCACTAATAGGGCTAACCCCCCTTTTAGTGTGATTAGTTGGTTCAGGACAGAACTAAAGAAGCCTCGGACAAGCGCCGTCATGGTTGGGGACGACGCTTGAACCCTATGCCCGCCCACAATGGTAACGACACTGCTATCCAACTGGAAAATGATTCAAATCCAAATAGAGGTGTTTTGCAGGATATGCTTCCTGCAACCACCCTAGAAGGAAAACAAAGACAGAGGATGTAATGGTCAGATGAAGTTAATCGACACCTCATGTTCTGTTATTACCAAGCAACAAACCTAGGAACCAACACAACTGGATACAGATCACAAGTATACACAACATTTATTACCGGATACCCAGAATTAAAATTTTTAACAGAACAACGACTAGCTGATCAGATCCGTGCAATAATCAAAAACAACAGGATACCCCAGTCAGAATTAGAAAACATCAAACAACAAGTACAACAAATACTGGAACAAAATAATGTGCAATCAGAAGAAGAAGAAAATACAGTAATGGACTCAAACATCCCAGAGCAAACAAACAAAGAACAACACGCATCAATTAAACAGTCAGAGGAAAACGAAATCTTAAGACAGCCACCAGAACAAGCACAAATAGAACACGAAGTGACACACATGTTAGATATAGAAGAAAAATTTCAGCTGACATATATAGAATACAAATACACAAATACAGACAAATTAGACCATTCATGCATAGACCACCAAATAACCCACAAGTCGTAACAACAATAAAAACTATCAACACAATCATACACAACAAAATAAATGAAAACACAACTATGGAAGAGTTACAACTACTGGTTTATATAGGAGCACTCACTACACTAAATATACGCACTAGGCAGAGATCAGAACAAACCAACACACAGAAGAAACCCACAAAACCAGCATGGCAACACAGGCTACAGATCAGAATAGAAAAACTGAGAAAGGACATTGGACAGCTAACACAATTTATAAGAAATGAAATGGCAGAAAAAAACGAAAAAGGTTAGGTAAAATCTCACAACAAGAAGCGACAGAGCAATTAGATGAAAAGAAACAGAAATTACAAGCATTGGCCAAACGACTTAGAAGTTACAAAAACAGTGAAAATAGAAGGAAACAAAACCAAACATTCAACACAAACCAAAAGAAATTTTACCAGACAATAGATAAAAAACACATTAAAATAGACAATCCACCAAACATAACAGACATGGAACACTTCTGGCGCAACATATGGTCAAACCCGGTACAACATAACAGGCATGCACGGTGGATACAAGCAGAAACAGACACATAGAAGATGATACCACAAATGCCTGAAGTGATAATTTTGCAACATGAAGTCACCCAAGCAATTAATTCTACTCACAATTGGAAAGCCCCTGGAAAAGATAAAATAGCGAATTTCTGGCTAAAGAAATTCACCTCAACACGTTCACATCTAACTAAATTATTTAACAGTTACATTGCAGACCCATACACATTCCCTGATACACTTACACATGGAATAACTTATCTGAAACCTAAAGATCAAGCAGACACAGCAAACCCAGCAAAATATCGCCCCATAACATGCCTACCAACAATATACAAAATATTAACTTCAGTCATTACACAGAAATTAATGACACATATAACACAGAACAAAATTATAAATGAAGAACAAAAAGGCTGCTGCAAAGGAGCACGAGGATGTAAAGAGCAACTGATAATAGATACAGAGGTGACATATCAAGCTAAAACTAAACAAAGGTCGCTACACTACGCATACATTGATTACCAAAAAGCCTTTGATAGTGTACCCCACTCATGGTTACTACAGATATTGGAAATATACAAAGTAGATCCTAAATTGATACAGTTCCTAAACATAGTAATGAAAAATTGGAAAACCACACTTAATATCCAAACAAATTCAAATAATATCACATCACAGCCAATACAGATTAAGCGTGGAATATACCAAGGAGACTCATTAAGTCCTTTCTGGTTCGTTCACAGCAGCCGGCTATTACTATCAGTTCCCCACATGTGGTGCAAGTGTTTCTTTCATTTTATGTTGTCATTGTATATTATGTGAAACTACAGATGCACTCTATAGGTTTACTACGTTCAAAGAAAAGAAGCAAAAGCAGATGCCGAGAGAACACTGCTGTAAAATCCGAACTGCACTTTTACATGTTATGAACGCGTTGTCCCATATCACAAATTCACGCATATGTTATGAATATGTCGTCCCATATCACACATTCACGCATAATACGTAGTAGTACAAGCGTTACACCACACTTGAGAGTATAAGTTACAATAAGTGTTACCCGACAGCTCCACCCTCACGTCAGTACTTCTGTTATGGTGAGTGATCTTGAGCAAGTAGGCTAGTGCACGTGCAATAACGTCAGCTGCTCCCACCTGTCAGCGTCTTTGGGTAAGCACAGCTCGTGATGTCTCCGCCCCCACACCCCTCTGCTCCAATCACACCAACGCACGATGCGACAATACACGCAGCGTCAATGCCGAGCGGTGTATGCAGAGGGGTGTGGCCACGAGTGCACAACTATGCATCGTGCTGCTGAAGTAGCTATACATTACACAATGTCTACAGTATGCAACATCGTTAATAATTTTAACGTGGTTTTGTTGACTGATGTGAAAACAGATTTTCCATTCCCTGCTTCACGCTCTTCTTAGAGGTCGAATTTTTATTATTTATATATTTACTTTTTTAAGTAGCCAATGTTCTTCCTCGAGTTATAAGCTGTCCAAGCCCCATACGAAATGTCTTTGAATTCGGTTAAGCAGTTTGGTCATGAAAAGGTAACAGACAAACGCACTTTCGCATTTATATGTAGGCGATTCAAATGAAAACCCTAAAAGCGCTATAACATTTTTAACTGTACCAGTGAACAATAACCTTACATGTAATTTTTCGACATAGTGTCCCTGACGTTGGACCGCTTCGGAAGTGCATAAATACCACAATGAAAGAATTCTTTTGGTTGTGTGTGTAGCCATTCGTGCACTGCAGTTTCCACCTCTTGGTCACTCCTAAAATGCCCGCCTCCCATTGCTCCTGTGACTGCACTGAACAGATGGAAGTGACTAGGGGCGAGGTCTGATGAATAAGGAGGAGCTATCACACTTTCAAATTTAATTCCCTGAATAGTCGATCTGTGTTACAGGCAGTGTGCGGTCGAGCATCGTCATGCTCTAGCAGTACTCTGAATTCGGAATTACTTGCCCTTTACCCATGATTTCAGGATAAAGCTAATTTTTCAGATATCTGAACGAGAAATGAGGGTTAGTGTATCTCTCTTATCCATGTAATGCTTTTAAATTACTCCATTTGCATCCCAGAAGAGAATGAGAGTGACTTCTCCAGCAGACGGTTGAGTGCAGAATTTTTTTGGTTTTGTCAATGAGCTGTGGCGCCATTCGTTTGCTAGACCTTTTCGTGCCCAGTTGATAATAGTGGATCCAAATCTCACCGCTTGTAACAGTTTTTACCAGAAATGCATCACCTTGGGAGTGGAAACGAAGCAAAATTTCTTTACAGGCACTGACACGACCATCTTTCGATTCGGCAGTCTGTCGATGTGGTACCCATCTTGCACAGCCGGGTGCTATGACCAAGCAGCTCTAGGCGCTTCAGTCCGGAACCACGCGGCTGCTACAGTGGCAGTTTCGAATCCTGCCTCGGGTATGGATGTGTGTTATGTCCTTCGGCTAGTTGGGTTTGAGTACTTCTAAGTCTGGGGACTGATGACCTCAGATGTTAAGTCCCATAGAGCTTAGAGCCATTTGCACCGTCTTGCAGACACTTAACTGAAGTGCAATACATTGTAAACAATATTCTGCACTGAACCAGTACTAATATTCAAAATTACGGCAATTTCGTTGAGAGATACATGTCCTTTCCCCTTCACAAGCTCCTCCAGTAATGCAATGTTCTCGTCCGCCACTAAGCAGTGAGGCTGCCCTGGTCTTCAGGCATCATCCACAGAAGTTGCACTACTTTTCAACTTCCTGCACAACTCGTAAACTTGCTGGAATAACAACCACGATTCTCTGTATTGCACTGTCGTTCTGTGATGGATTTCTAATGGTTTACACCTTGAGTATACAAAAAGCGCATCACAGATGACTGCTCAATCATAGAGCATGTTGACAGTGGGGCGGCCATCTTGTTGTGGACGCTGCTGCCTCCTCCTGCGTTATAGCATCAGTCTGCCGACTGTCAGCCATTCTTAACCTCAAGGAACATCACTGCCACCTACCAAGTCTATCACACAACTTTTCGAAATGTTATGGAACTTTTAGGGTTTTTATTTGAATCATCTTCATAATATTAGTACGCTTGTAGCATCAGTCTGCCACCTGTCGGTCATTCTCAACTTCAAGGAACATCATTGCCACCTACAGAGTCTATTACACAACTTTTGGAAATGTTATGGAACTTTTAGGGTTTTCATTACAATCACCCTCGTTATGGTAGTATGCATTCCTATTATACAGGGTGTTACATAAAGGTACGGCCAAACTTTCAGGAAACATTCCTCACACACAAAGAAAGAAAATATGTTATGTGGACATGTGTCCGGAAACGCTTACTTTCCATGTTAGAGCTCATTTTATTACTTCTCTTCAAATCACATTAACCATGGAATGGAAACACACAGCAACAGAACGTACCAGCGTGACTTCAAACACTTTGTTACAGGAAATGTTCAAAATGTCCTCCGTTAGCGAGGATATATGCATCCACCCTCCGTCGCATGGAATCCCTGATGCGCTGATGCAGCCCTGGAGAATGGCGTATTGTATTACAGCCGTCCACAACACGAGCACGAAGAGTCTCTACATTTGGTACCGGGGTTGCGTAGACAAGAGGTTTCAAATGCCCCCATAAATGAAAGTCAAGAGGGTTGAGGTCAGGAGAGCGTGGAGGCCATGGCATTGGTCCGCCTCTACCAATCCATCGGTCACCGAATTTGTTGTTGAGAAGCGTACGAACACTTGGACTGAAATGTACAGGAGCTCCATCGTGCATGAACCACATGTTGTGTCGTACTTGTAAAGGCACATGTTCTAGCAGCACAGGTAGAGTATCCTGTTTGAAACCATGATAACGTCCTCCATTGAGCGTAGGTGGAAGAACATGGGACCCAATCAAGACATCACCAACAATGCCTGCCCAAACGTTCACAGAAAATCTGTGTTGATGACGTGATTGCACAATTGCGTGCAGATTCTCGTCAGGTCACACATGTTGATTGTGAAAATTTACAATTTGATCACGTTGGAATCAAGCCTCATCCGTAAAGAGATCATTTGCACTGAAATAAGGATTGACACATTGATGGATGAACCATTCGCAGAAGTGTACCCGTGGAGGCCAATCAGCTGCTGATAGTACCTGTACACGCTGTACATGGTACGGAAACAACTGGTTCTCCCGCAGCACTCTTCATTCAGTGACGTGGTCAACGTTACCTTGTACAGCAGCAACTTCTCTGACGCTGATATTAGGGTTATCGTCAACTGCACGAAGAATTGCCTCGTCCATTGCAGGTGTCCTCGTCGTTCTAGGTCTTCCCCAGTCGCGAGTCATAGGCTGGAATGTTCCGTGCTGCCTAAGACGCCGATCAATTGCTTCGAACGTCTTCCTGTCGGGACACCTTCGTTCTGGAAATCTGTCTCCATACAAACGTACCGCGCCACGGCTATTGTCCCGTGCTAATCCATACATCAAATGGGCATCTGCGAACACCGCATTTGTAAACATTGCACTGACTGGAAAACCACGTTCGTGATGAACACTAACCTGTTGATGCTACATACTGATGTGCTTGATGCTAGTACTGTAGAGCAATGAGTCGCATGTCAACAGAAGCACCGAAGACAACATTACCTTCCTTCAATGGGGCCAACCGGTGGTGAATCGAGGAAGTACAGTACGTACTGACGAAACTGAAACGAGCTCTAACATGGAAATTAAGTGTTTCCGGACACATGTCCACATAACATCTTTTCTTTATTTGTGTGTGAGGAATGTTTCCTGAAAGTTTGGCTGTACCTTTTTGTAACACCCTGTATGGCCAGTAGACACTGTAACTGTAAAAGTGTTCGTTTATTGGTACAGGTTAGAGCAGTGACAGGCCTGCAGGGCGAGACTCACTTGTGGATGCAGTGTGCGGCGGTGAGCAGCCACAGCGGGTGGATGAGCACGGCCCCACACCAGTGCGCCAGCAGGCCCAGCTGCGGATGCAACAGCTGCAGGGACGCCTGCCAAACAACAACAGCAAAATACTAATGTCCAAACAACAACAACAACAGGGTGCGTCTATGGAATTTCCAGACACTCCCTGGTGCTCGTTCCATGAAAACCACACATATGACTAATAGCACAAGCAACTTTCTTTTTTCCTGCTGTAGCATATACCTGTGTCTGAGAAGTCCTTCTACCCCTAGGTCAAAACGGAATAATTTGTATTGGAGTACTTGTAAGGTGTCAGCTTGAATGAATGCTAATTTTGCACCTTACATGAGATTTTATTCGTCGTAACAAGTAGATGGATAACCCGCCAGGTTAGCCGAGAGCGCTAATGCGCTGCTTCGTGGACTCGGGTAGGCGCGCCGGTCGCGGATCGAATCCGCCCGGCGGATGAACGACGACGGTTGGTGTGCCAGCCAGCCTGGATGTGGTTTTTAGGCGGTTTTCCACATCCCCCTAGGTGAATACTGGGCTGGTCCCCACATCCCGCCTCAGTTACACGGCTCGCAGACATTTGGACACTTTCGTACTGTTCCATGTATTACACTATTCGGAGGCAGTTGGGGTACACTAATTCCATCTTGGGGGGAATGGGGTGGTGGCAGGAAGGGTATCTGGCCACCCTTTCCACTAACACTGCCACATTCGATTAATCATGCCGACCCTGCCTAACTGCGGGAAAAGGCACAAGCGAAAGAAAGAAAGAAAGGAAGTAACATGTAGATGGATATGTCACCTGACATACTTAGTGAACAGACTTGCCTATCAAAATGTACAGTAGGTAATGCCAAAAGGGACGACAATCGATTCGACGGTATCAACACATCGAACCCAAATCCTGCATGTCAATGAGTAAAAGGTGAAAAAATCTGCTGGAAGAAACGTTTTAGTGTGGGGGCAGATGCGAGCTGTGCCTTCATGGCCCGCATACAACGAAAGGCTTCTAGCAGGGGTTGGCGATGCGCAGCAACAGAGACAACAAACGCGCTGGGCGATACAGCGAGGGGAGCAGGTAGCGGCCCAGCACTGCCTGCGACGGAGAAATTCTTTACAAAACTGCATTGGGGAATTTCCAGATGGATACAAACACAGACCAGTGACACAGTTGACCACGTGAAAGGCCTGTGGAGTTCTCGTGATGTACGTGTGTAACTTTTTAAGCATAGGAGCGGGCACAAAATGTCCAATTGGCTGAAATAAACTTAGAAGGAGTAAAAGTGGCGATATTTCGACACAGTTTAAAGGTAGGCCCTCTGGGATTGGCAGGTGTAATTTTAACAAGATCAAAGGAATGCTCTCATTCGTCTGAAAAAGCCGTGACATCAAGCACAAAAGGACACAGGTGGGGGACAGTTTGTTACGAAATACACAATGCCGAAAACTTCGGGGACTCTCCTTTGAACCAGTGTCAAGTGTAGAACAGGGCACATCACGCTCTGTAGGACGTCAAAAGAGTAATTTTTGTGTGAACACTGCTTTCACTGTGGCTGACATTCCGGTAGAAATTAGCTGAAGAGTCGCTCAGCTCCGATAGCAGAGAAACGAAACAGCCATGTAGTTAACTGTTCTTGCAAGAACTGAGAGGGCGTTGACTTATTTATTCTGCTCCATCTATGCACGCGTATATCGCCATATTTTCCAGACTAGGGATGGTTAGTTCTGAGCACTATGGGACTCAACTGCTGAGGTCATCAGTCCCCTAGAACTTAGATGTACTTAAACCTAACTAACCTAAAGACATCACACACATCCATACCCGAGACAAGATTCGAACCTGCGACCAGACTAGGGATGAATGCATGTTTTCTCGCTTAACGAGACAGTTTCAGCTGATAAAATCAGTAAAGATTTTGATTAGCTTGATTTTCAGAGGGCGAGAGCAGCCATGCAGCCGACAACACGTCGCAGTTAAAGGTAAACGCCGCTCGCAGAGGCGTAAAATTGTTGGATCACCAGCCTGCGTCCACTGTGAACACGAGCAACCTCAAGTAATTTTCTGCTCATCTTGTCACAAAAACTAACCATCCTCCGTGGACTTGACTGTCATCCTAAATAGTACCGAACTTAGAACTGGAATCGGATTATTAGTCTTAATATTGATGAACTCAGACTGTGCTTCACTGTCTAGAAGTAAAAAAAAGTCTTGTAGAGAACCTTCTACTTGAATTTGATATTGTTGCGTTCAGTGTTATTTCTGCTGATCAGGACGTAATACGTTATCTTGACAACTGTCCTGAAATTGTCATGTCACAATGTAAGTGCTTCTTTGGAAACAATAGAGAAATTAAACAAATTATACCGCTCTGTCACTGAATAAGGGTCCACTCCTGATCCCAGTAATTTATTCTAATGAAGCTAGCGCACTCACACGGGCCGACTGTTGTGGTCGAGCGGTTCTAGGCGCTTCAGTCTGGAACCGCACGACCGCTACAGTCACAGATTCGAATCCTCCCTCAGGCATGGATGTGTGTGATGTCTTTAGGTTAGTTAGGTTTAAGTAGTTCTAAGTTCTAGGGGACTGATGACCTCAGGCCCCATAGTGCTCAGAGCCATTTGAACTAGCACTCACAGGGTGTTTTTGCTGATGTCTGAAGAATGTATAAAGGAGTGGAGAGTCAAATAATTACTTTTAAAAACCACACTTTCGATCGAAAACACATTGCCTCCACATTGCTGTCTAGTGCCATTGTGTGGATACGATACAGTAAGGGAAGGATGTATGCTGAGCAGAGACGAATGGGAAATTGTTCTAGTGATGATGTGTGACACATTGGGAGAAATCCACTGACGTAAGCGACTTTGGCAGATTATGACCTGACGCCTGGGAATGAGCATCTCGAAAAAGCAAAGCTGGTCAGCTGGTCACATCCTGCAGTCCTGAGGGTCTGTGGAAAGTAGCTGAAGGACGGTGTAGCACAAGTAGGCGACTATGTGTTGGGTGTGCATGTCGCATCACAGAATGTGCAGGTCGTAGGGTTGTGCAGTCTGTAAAGCACGACAGGAAGCAATTTGTGGCAAGTCTGACACCAGAGTAGCCGGCCGGTGTGACCGAGCGGTTCTAGGCGCTACATCTGGAACCACGCGACCGCTACGGTCGCAGGTTCGAATCCTGCCTCGGGCATGGATGTGTGTGATGTCTTTAGGTTAGTTAGGTTTAAGTAGTTCTAAGTTCTAGGGGATTGATGACCTCAGAAGTTGAGTCCCATAGTGCTCAGAGCCATTTGAACCGTTTGAACACCAGCGCTGGTGCGGGCACAAGTGTTTCAAAGAACACTGCTCATCATGTTGCTCTGCAGCAGCCCACTCCTACATGTTCCCATGTCAACACAGTGTCATCGTCAGTCACCACAGCACTGGGTACGAGATCATTGTCAACAGAACTTGCATCAATGGAAACCCCGTCACTGATCAGATCAATTACGTTTTATTGTTACATAATATCAATGGTCGTGTCTATATACACAGTCATCCAGGGCAAACAGCTTCTCAGAAAATGCACCATGCCACAGACAGAGACCAGCAGCCCTATTGTGTATTGTCCACACGGTTCGGCTCCATACGGTAGCCTTGGTACTGACGTCATTTTCCGTCTGATACCCGCTGTTGCTATTCTGCACGATACTGAGGTCAGTTACCGATGGGTTCGCCTGCCGATTTTTCGTCTACTGCCATACAATATGTCTCCCCACACTGTGATACCAGGAATAACACTGTTTTGCCTCTCCAAACCGGTGGAAGTGTACCTCTCTTCAGGTGGCCGCCTTAATCACCAGCGATGGTCATCCGATGTAACATAGAAGCACAGTTTATCGATGAACATAATACGACGTCATTCATCAGTAGTTCGTGTTTTCTCATCACGGCAGCACTCCAAACTCAACGTCTTTGTGTTGTGGTGTTAATGGCAGTCTACGCATGGACCATGATTCCACAGTGCAACTGTTGCTAGTCTCCAACCAGTGGTGCAGGATGACGCAGAATATGGCAGCGAGTCCTCTGCTCTGGGATGCAAGGTGCAGATGTCAGCCGGCTGGGGTGGCCGAGCGGTTCTAGGCGCTACAGTCTGGAACCGTGCGACCGCTCCGTCGCAGGTTCGAATCCTGCCTCGGGCATGGATGTGTGTGATGTCCTTAAGTTAGTTAGGTTTAAGTAGTTCTATGTTCTATGGGACTGATGACCTCAGATGTTAAGTCCCATGGTGCTCAGCGCCATTTGAACCATTTTTTGCAGATGTCAAGAGGTCAAGATGTGCTTGACACCTAGTATGGCAATGCTTCACTGTGATGGGCAAACGTGGCCGAGCAGAATCTGTACAACGAATATAGCTGTTCTCACGTTCCCGTGCAATCCAACATTGGGCCACCGTCCCATACAAATGACGCAAAAATGTAGATATTGCAAGATTCGTCCAGCCGGCCAAATGAAGACACACACTGAATAACCTTTCAAGTTTTGTTAGATGCTGATGTGGCTGTCTCAGACAACTACAAAGCATCTCTGCATCCTTCACAGTGAAAATTCGTCAGCTAACACTGTTCACACCCCTTTCACTAAGCGATGTAGCACAATGGTTAGCACATCAGACTCCCATTCCCTGGATGGCAGTTCAAACCTGCGTCTGGCCATCCTGAATGAGGTTTTCTGTGATTTTCCAAAATCGCTTCAGGCAAATGCCAGGATGGTTTCTTTGAAAGGGTTTGAAAGGGCACAGCCGACTTCCTTCCCCATCCTGCCCTAATTTGATGGGACCAATGACCTCGCTGTTTGAATCCCCCCCTCCAAATCAACCCACCAACGAATCAACCAATCACACCCCTTACAGACCCTAATGCGCCTGGTATCAACAGGAACATCACTAACACAATCTCGTGGATGTTGTACCTGTCACTGAGAATTACAACTTTAATCATTTACATCAGCCGTTTTGTACACCAAGCACATCATAACCCGTTTACATCGACGCCTGACGTACGAGAACAAGTAATGGACCTCATGGAACATTTTGTGTCATCCCACACCATTCGTCAGAGACTACCAGCGGCCTGACTGCGCAATCACCATCCTACGAGCTGGCTGCCATTAAAACCACAACACAAACGGCTGCTTTTGGCGTGGTGTCGTGACCGGAAAATATGGGCTGTTGATGAATGGTTCTGCACTACCCCAAATGACCCTCGTCAGTGAGCGCGGTGGCGACCTCGGGAGAGGTGTTTTATTGAAATGGTTCAAATGGCTCTGAGCACTATGGTACTTACGTGCTGAGGTCATCAGTCCCCTAGAACGTAGAACTACACTACTGGCCATTAAAATTGCTACACCAAGAAGATATGCAGATGATAAACGGGTATTCATTGGACAAATATATTATACTAGAACTCACGTGTGATTACATTTTCACGCAATGTGGGTGCATAGATGATGAGAAATCACTACCCAGAACAACCGCCTCTGGCCGTAATAACGGCCTTGATATGCCTGGGCATTGAGGCAAACAGAGCTTGGATGGCGTGTACGGGTACAGCTGCCCATGCAGCTTCAACACGATACCACAGTTCATCCACAGTAGTGACTGGTGTATTGTGACGAGCCAGTTGCTCGGCCACCATTGACCAGGCGTTTCCAGCTGGTGAGAGATCTGGAGAATGTGCTGGCCAGGGCAGCAGTCGAACATTTTCTGTATCCAGAAAGGCCCGTACAGGACCTGCAACATGCGGTCGTGCATTATCCTGCTGAAATGTAGGGTTTCGCAGGGATCGAATGAAGGGTACAGCTACGGGTCGTAACACATCTGAAATGTATCGTCCACTGCTCAAAGTGCCATCAATGCGAACAAGAGGACCGAGACGTGTAACCAATGACACCCCATACCATCACGCCGGGTGATACGACAGTACGGTGACGGCGAATATACGTTTCCAATGTGCGTTCACAGCGATGTCACCAAACACGGATGCGGCCGTCATGATGCTGTAAACAGAACCTGGATTCATCCGAAAAAATGTTTTGCCATTCGTGCACCCAGGTTCGTCGTCGTCGAACTATTCGTGCAGATGGTTGTTGTCTTGCAAAGGTCCCCATCTGTTGACTCAGGGATAGAGACGTGGCTGCAGGATCCGTTACTGCCATGTGGATAAGATGCCTGTCATCGCGACTGCTAGTGATACGAGGCTATTGGGATCCAGCACGGCGTTCCCTAACAGTCGTTGGATCTCGACCAACGCGAGCAGCAATCTCGCAATACGATAAACCGCAATCGCGATAGGTTACAATCCGACCTTTATCAAAATGGGAAACGTGATGGTACGCATTTCTCCTCCTTACACGAGGCATCACAACAACGTTTCACCAGGCAACGCCGGTCAACTGCTGTTTGTGTATGAGAAATCGGTTGGAAACTTTCCTCATGTCAGCACGTTGTAGGTGTCGCCACCAGCGCCAATCTTGTGTGAATGCTCTGAAAGGCTAATCATTTGCATATCACAGCATCTTCTTCTTGTCGGTTAAATTTCGCGTCTGTAGCACGTCATCTTCGTGGTGCAGCAATTTTAATGGCCAGTAGTGTACTTAAACCGAACTGTCCTAAGGACATCACACGCATCCATGTCAGAGGCAGGATTCGAACCTGCGACCGTAGCGGTGGCGCGGTTCCACACTGTAGCGTCTAGAACCGCTCAGCCACACCGGCCGGCTGTTTTATTGAGTCACCGCGCTGTTACTCGTGGTGTCAAGGAGTGGGGAGCCATCGGGTTTGATTCAAGGTTACAGCTGGTAGTGATTGAGGGACCTCCAATGGCACAATCGTATATCGCAGACATCCTGCATTCTCACGTGTAAATGTTCAAGTGACAGTATCATGTAGCCATTTTTCAACAGAACAACGCTCGTTCACACATGGCACGTTTCTCTATGAACTGTCTGCATTATGTTCAGATAATTCCCTAGCCAGCAGAATCCCCAGATCTGCTCCCATATATGGGAGCAGCTGGGGTGGCAACACTGTCTTGGTGCCACTCTCCAGGATATCAAGGAACAGTCACAATAGCTGTGGACCAGCTTGCTTCAGGAGTGAATAAAACAGCTTTGTGATACAGTTCTCAACCGATTCAGTGCGCGCATCGAGGCAAGAGGGAGTGCAATGTCATGGGGGTAACTGCACTCATGCTTCCAACTTTTTTCGTAATCTCAGTCGGTATTATAATCACAGAAATAAGATCACATACTCCATCACCCAAGAAGTTTTACTTCGTTTCCTTCTCCCCACCTGGGTGCTTCACTTTTTTCATCAGGCAATGTATGTTAAATGTGAGCCGTGGCGAGTTGGCGCCAGTGTTATTTTGTTCATGTATCGTTGAGGTCGACTGTGGTCGAGCTAAGCTATCTTTGCTTTTCGCGTGTCTTAGCTTCCGGGTTAGCCTTCGTGGGGTAACCCTCAGGATTTGGTGGCATTCGCGAGGAGACGAGTGTCAACGGCTGCCGAACGAGCGTGATGGCAGTTATACACTCCTGGAAATGGAAAAAAGAACACATTGACACCGGTGTGTCAGACCCACCATACTTGCTCCGGACACTGCGAGAGGGCTGTACAAGCAATGATCACACGCACGGCACAGCGGACACACCAGGAACCGCGGTGTTGGCCGTCGAATGGCGCTAGCTGCGTAGCATTTGTGCACCGCCGCCGTCAGTGTCAGCCAGTTTGCCGTGGCATACGGAGCTCCATCGCAGTCTTTATCACTGGTAGCATGCCGCGACAGCGTGGACGTGAACCGTATGTGCAGTTGACGGACTTTGAGCGAGGGCATATAGTGGGCATGCGGTAGGCCGGGTGGACGTACCGCCGAATTGCTCAACACGTGGGGCGTGAGGTCTCCACAGTACATCGATGTTGTCGCCAGTGGTCGGCGGAAGGTGCACGTGCCCGTCGACCTGGGACCGGACCGCAGCGACGCACGGATGCACGCCAAGACCGTAGGATCTTACGCAGTGCCGTAGGGGACCGCACCGCCACTTCCCAGCAAATTAGGGACACTGTTGCTCCTGGGGTATCGGCGAGGACCATTCGCAACCGTCTCCATGAAGCTGGGCTACGGTCCCGCACACCGTTAGGCCGTCTTCCGCTCACGCTCCAACATCGTGCAGCCCACCTCCAGTGGTGTCGCGACAGGCGTGAATGGAGGGACGAATGGAGACGTGTCGTCTTCAGCGATGAGAGTCGCTTCTGCCTTGGTGCCAATGATGGTCGTATGCGTGTTTGGCGCCGTGCAGGTGAGCGCCACAATGAGGACTGCATACGACCGAGGCACACAGGGCCAACACCCGGCATCATGGTGTGGGGAGCGATCTCCTACACTGGCCGTACACCATTGGTGATCGTCGAGGGGACACTGAATAGTGCACGGTACATCCAAACCGTCATCGAACCCGTCGTTCTACCATTCCTAGACCGGCAAGGGAACTTGCTGTTCCAACAGGACAATGCACGTCCGCATGTATCCCGTGCCACCCAACGTGCTCTAGAAGGTGTAAGTCAACTACCCTGGCCAGCAAGATCTCCGGATCTGTCCCCCATTGAGCATGTTTGGGACTGGATGAAGCGTCGTCTCACGCGGTCTGCACGTACAGCACGAACGCTGGTCCAACTGAGGCGCCAGGTGGAAATGGCATGGCAAGCCGTTCCACAGGACTACATCCAGCATCTCTACGATCGTCTCCATGGGAGAATAGCAGCCTGCATTGCTGCGAAAGGTGGACATACACTGTACTAGTGCCGACATTGTGCATGCTCTGTTGCCTGTGTCTATGTGCCTGTGGTTCTGTCAGTGTGATCATGTGATGTATCTGACCCCAGGAATGTGTCAATAAAGTTTCCCCTTCCTGGGACAATGAATTCACGGTGTTCTTATTTCAATTTCCAGGAGTGTATGTTGTGGTGTGAAGTTGGTCGGGCGTTTTGGCGACATGGGCGGCTTGGAGATACAAGTTCTGTGACTTCGCTGAGAACAAAATTTGAAGCTAAGCGGTGAAGCTGTGGAACCCGCTCCCTAGTATTGTGAACGTGATTGAAGTAAGTGGTCGTAATTGTGTTTTGTTGACCGACGCACAGAGAGCCATTTAAACTTCATTATTGTGGTGAGACTTCGATAGTCGAAAGAGTGTGGCAGAGTTCAGTTGGCCTAGTTAAGTCGTGGCCGTTATCTGAAAGCTATCTCAGAAGTTTTACTAGTGCTCTGTGTTTCCTGTAACCAAACGATATGTTGGCGTTTTTAAAGCCTGCACTCTATTGATACAGTTGTCCATGTGTAAAATGCTTAAGGTCTAAGTTGCGACTTCGTCAGTAGTGTAATATGTTCCTTTACACGGTTACCCATATATCGAGTCAAAGGTTCTACCGAGTGCTCAAATAACTTACGGGTTTGCTGCCGGGTGACGTCGTCGACCACCGCCGATATTTCGACAGGAGCAAACCCTGCCTTTCTCAAGGCACAACTGCAAGGAGGAAGCAATGTGCAAGGGGATTCAATACCTCGGTTCACAGAGGAGAAACAATGAAGATACCACACACAGAACAAGTAACCGCAGAGTCAACACACAATCAAAGATAACCAGCATCAGAAATATCGATAGCGACTATTAATCAACAGGTGTTTTTTGATGAGGGACAGAGACGGATTCGAAGCAGCATTTAAACAAAATCCACCATCTGTTTATAAGGTTGCTTGATAGTTTGATTTCAAACAACTTCCTTAATGACACTATCTCAATAGCTGGACGTGGAAGCCAGAATCTCCGTGTTGTTGTATTCCATAGGATGACCGGTGTCAAGGCAATGTTGTGCAATAGCGGATTTGTTCGGCTGTTGTAAGCGTGTGTGACACTTATGTTCAATACACCGGTCTTCCACAGTCGCCGGCCGGAGTGACCCAGCGGTTCTAGGCTCTACAGTCTGGAACCGCGTGACCGCTGCGGTCGCAGGTTCGAATCCTGCCTCGGGCATGGATGTGTCTGATGTCCTTGGGTTAGTTAGGTTTAAGTAGTTCTATGTTCTAGGGGACTAATGACCTCAGCAGTTGAGTCCCATAGTGCTCAGAGCCATTTTTTTTTTTCCAATGCACGATCGTCAAAGTCCTCCATAAACAAATTGGCCACAATAGGTGATAACGGGCTTCCCATTGCAACTCCATCAGTCTGTTCGTAGTACTGTCTATTGAATAATAAGTAAGTGGAAGTCAGCACATGTCTAAACAAATTTGTTAACTCGACGCCAAACTTAACCTCAATTAGCTGCAACGAATCAGAGAGAGGAACGCGAGTGAAAAGAGAAACCACATCAAAACTGACTAAAATATCAGAGTCATTCAAACGCAATCCCTGTAGTCGACGAAAGAAATCTGCAGAGTGCTTAATGTGGTGTTCACACCTACCTACTAGTAGGCTCAACAAACTAGCAAGATGTTTAGCGACACGATATGTCGGAGCACCAATATTAGAAACAATAGGCCCCAACGGGACAGCCTCTTTATGGACCTTAGGGAGACCATATAATCTAGGTGGTACAGCACAGTAAGAATTTAGACTCTTGATAGTCTAATGTGACAAAGAACTTTTCTTCAGGAGGTTATTAGTCTTTCTCTCAACACTTTTAATAGGGTCAGCACCGATTTTGCGATATGCCGAATCAGAAAGTAGACACTAATTGGAGCAACAGCAGTGGCGCAGGCTGCCTGTGGCTGCCTAGGATTCTCGCCACGCCGGCCGGAGTGGCCGTGCGGTTCTAGGCGGTACAGTCTGGAGCCGAGCGACCGCTACGGTCGCAGGTTCGAATCCTGCCTCGGGCATGGATGTGTGTGATGTCCTTAGGTTAGTTAGGTTTAATTAGTTCTAAGTTCTAGGCGACTGATGACCTCAGAAGTTTTGTCGCACAGTGCTCAGAGCCATTTGAACCATTTTTGATTCTCGCCACGTGTTTTCTCTGTACAGGTGCATTTTGAAGGTGCTCAACAAAGGTGGATCGGTGACACCGAGGGTATTCCCACTGCGGGGTGGGGGGCTCTTGGAGGGACACTATGCCGTTTTACTCACGCACAAGTCTATGTCGGCTGGCTCGTTGGTCGATTGGGAGGCAGGGGACCAAACAGTGAGGTCATTGGTCCCATCGGATTAGGGAAACGTCTGATGTGCTCTTTCAAAGGGCCGCGCGGGGTAGCCGCGCGGTCTAGTGTCACGGTTCGCGCGGCTCAACCCGTCGGCGGTTCGAGTCCTCCCTCGGGCATGGGTGTGTGTGTGTGTGTTGTCCATAGCGTAAGTTACTTTAAGTTAGATTAAGTAGTGTGTAAGCTTAGGGACTGATGACCTCAGCAGTTTGGTCCCATAAGATTATACCACAAACTTCCATTTTCCTTTCATAGGAGCCATCCCGGCATTTGGCTGAAACGATTTAGGAAAATCACGGAAAACCAGAATCAGGATGGCCGGACGCGGGTTTGAACCGTCGTCCTCACGAATGCGAGTCCGGTGTGCTAACCACTATGCCACCTCGCTCGGTTGTATCTACGTCACAGCACTCTCCCTCTCCCGGATCACGCCACAGGAGAATGTGAAAAAGCAGTCTTTGTTGCTTCGGATCGAGTTCAGACTTCGTCGAATGGTTCTGAACACTCCCTACGGTTCCACCGTGTACACCAGAGCAAGAATTCGGTCGTGCTACACTACAAAGGCCTGAGATCACATTCAGTAGGGTTCCAGACGCACAATGTCCTTATAGAAGGAGTCTATTGTCCATCGGGTGCCAGCAACTTCAAATATGGTCAAGAATGTCGACCTATTGCTCATTAAACTGCGAAGTGAAGCAGATGATGACAGACTGAAGGCCGAAATACTAAATGTCTTTTTCCAAAGCTGTTTCGCAGAGGAAGACTGCACTGTAGTTCCTTCTCTAGATTGTCGCACAGATGACAAAATGGTAGATATCGAAATAGACGACACAGAGATAGAGAAACAATTAAAATCGCTCAAAAGAGGAAAGGCCGCTGGACCTGATGGGATACCAGTTCGATTTTACACAGAGTACGCGAAGGAACTTGCCCCCCTTCTTGCAGCGGTGTACCGTAGGTCTCTAGAAGAGCGTAGCGTTCCAAAGGATTGGAAAGGGGCACAGGTCATCCCCGTATTCAAGAAGGGCCGTCGAACAGATGTGCAGAACTATAGACCTATATCTCTAACGTCTATCAGTTGTAGAATTTTGGAACACGTATTATGTTCGAGTATAATGACTTTTCTGGAGACTAGAAATCTACTCTGTAGGAATCAGCATGGGTTGCGAAAAAGACGGTCGTGTGAAACCCAGCTCGCGCTATTCGTCCACGAGACTCAGAGTGTCATAGACACGGGTTCCCAAGTAGATTCCGTGTTTCTTGACTTGCGCAAGGCGTTTGATACTGTTACCCACAGTCGTCTAATGAACAAAGTAGGAGCATACGGATTATCAGATAAATTGTGTGATTGGATTGAAGAGTTCCTAGATAACAGAACGCAGCATGTCATTCTCAATGGAGAGAAATCTTCTGAAGTAAGAGTGATTTCAGGTGCGCCGCAAGGGAGTGTCATAGGACCGTTGCTATTCACAATATATATAAATGACGTTGTGGATAACATCGGAAGTTCACTGAGGCTTGTTGCGGATGATGCTGTGGTATATCGAGAGGTTGCAACAATGGAAAATTGTGCTAAAATGCAGGAGGATCTGCAGCGAATTGACGTATGGTGCAGGGAATGCCAATTGAATCTCAATGTAGACAAGTGTAATGTGCTGCGAATACACAGAAAGTAAGATGCTTTATCATTTAGCTACAATATAGCATGTCAGCAACTGGAAGCAGTTAATTCCATAAATTATCTGGGAGTACGCATTACGAGTGATTTAAAATGAAATGATCATATAAAGTTGCTCGTCGTTAAAGCAGATGCCAGGCTGAGATTCATTGGAAGACTCCTAAGGAAACGCAATCCGAAAACAAAGGAAGTAGGTTAGAGTACACTTGTTCACCCACTGCTTGAATACTGCTCACGAGTGTGGGATCCGTACCAGATAGGGTTGGTAGAAGAGATAGAAAAGATCCAACGGAGAGCACCGCGCTTCGTTACAGTATCATTCAGTAATCGCGAAAGCGTTACGGAGATGATAGAAAAACTCCAGTGGAAGACTCTGCAGGAGAGACGCTCAGTAGATCAGTACGGGCTTTTGTTGAAGTTTCGAGAACATAGCTTCACCGAGGAGTCAAGCAGTATATTGCTCCCTCCTACGTATACCTCGCGAAGAGACCATGAGGATAAAATCAGAGAGATTAGAGCCCACACAGAGGCATACCGACAATCCTTCTTCCCACGAACAATACGAGACTGGAATGGAAGGGAGAACCGATAGAGGTACTCAAGGTACCCTCCGCCACACACCGTCAGGTGGCTTGCGGAGTATGGATGTAGATGTAGATGTAGAACAGTCTTTTTGGACGCGAAAATGTTGTTGGCTCTGAGCACTATGGGACTTAACTTCTGAGGTCATCAGTCCCCTAGAACTTAGAACTACTTAAACCTAACTAACCTAAGGACATCACACACATCTGTGCCCGAGGCAGGATTCGAACCTGCGACCGTAGCTGTCGTGCGGTTCCAGTCTGTAGCGCCTAGAATCGCTCGGCCACTCCGCCGGGCTGGACCCGGAAATGTGCGAGAATCGATGACCCAGAAGAATGGTTGGTTTCTTTGATGTTCTTCATGGCGCCTCCTGACGTGCTTTTCCTGTCGATTCCGAGCGGCGATGTGTCATAAATGTTTCGCTGGGTCTCTTATAAGAAAACCGCGTCATTTAAACGCTGGCCGTGACAGTTCCGACGGCCACCACAGAGGCGTCAAAGTAAGGGCTGAAATGTGGACAAGAGCGGATGTGACGACCTTCCCATCGTGTGACCCGTCGACAGTGGCTTGGCAGTATTGTGATCAAATTTTGTGCCATGGTGACATCGTTAGCCCACCTCGCACCTCACATGACTTTCTGAGCTGTGGCCTTTTTCTTCGCCTGTGTTGACACCTTGCTGTTTGAAGCGTCGCCGAGCGCGATGCTGACGTCATAGTGCGCCATGTTTTTGCACTGATACAGAAGAAAGTTGTACGAACCTATGAGGCAAATTTGGAGCTTATGCGTCGCATAAGGAGATAATTGCGAGGTCCTAAAAAGTGATCCTTTAATTGTGTTTGGCAGTGTAAAAGCAAATGGCCCTCTGTATTCGACCGCGCTCAGTGTTTTCGACTTGGTGAGGGCGAATGATACTCCCAAAAATGAGACTGAAGTCTCCAGAAGAACACTTGATGAAGTCAGCGAGGCGTACCTGCCAGGGCCACGCCCCCTTGGCGCTCTCGCGCCCGTTGATGATTCTGCCGCTCCCGGTGTCCGACCCACGGCCTTCTGCCAGCGACACCTCGGAGTCCCTCGGCTGTCTCCGCCTCCCTTCGGCGCCGGCCACTCCACACCCTGCAACACATTGCAATCCCACCGAGTAAGAACATCTGTGAAGTGAGTATTTTTAGTGGCCGGGGAAATTACGAAGGCAGTCCTACAGTGTTCAATTGTAGGTGCACTCCTATTGCTTATGTGTATGAATGACCTACCATTTAATATTCATTAAGAAAAATCGGTACTTTTTGCAGATGATGTTAGTGTTACAATTCCAATAAACTGACCTGCACTAAATTTTGACAAAACACTCCGTATTCAGTTCTGTAGAAGTAAGTCATACCAGCCAATCAAACAGGATTTGACATGGTACGCCAAACACTGTCAATGCTCAAGAGACTTAGAACCCAACGTGTCAGACGTGCATATTTTTTAGACAAATGTGGAAATCAGTCATCCCCATTTTGTGATTGCTCAGAATCACCCTCTGCCTCTGCCAGGCATTTAAGTGTGATTTTTTGAGTATCCATGTAGATAGTAGATGAAGTACAAAAAGATCATGGATATCAAAAATTTGGCAATCCATTAAGATATCGATGATGCAAACATTACCGACTCCGCTCTAAATGACCAACAACAATAACAGCGAGGGTCGCACTAATAATGCACTGACTCAATAATAGACGCGACAACAAAAAAATAATATGCCATCTATCACCCAAAAACCACCGGGATTTTTAATGCCAAATGCTCAAGAGAATTAGGACCCGAAATGTCAGATGCGCATATTTTTAGATAAATGGGGAAATCAGCCATCCTCACTTTGTAACTCCCGAGAACCACACAAAATCGAACACATCACAGAAGAATACTCCACAAGATCATACGGCGTTAGACCAGGAGACTCCAAAGTCGACTGACTACATAAATAGTCTATATGTTTTGTTACAAGATTTTATACTGTAATTATTATGCTCTACACTCTTCGCATTTTTAATATGTCAAAGAGTCATACGATAGTAAATAAATAAAACAGAATACTACCAACCACTGATGTAGCACTTGGACAGGAGCCAGTAAACAGGATCAAACGTTACAAATTTTTGGGTGTATGTATTGATCAAAAACTGAACTGGAAGAAGCATAACGTCTTAGGAAATAATTTTATGGTAATTCATCACTTACAAAGCAATGATTACACAAAAGAGAGCTGTAATAATGATATCTGATGTTCAAACAAAGCCATCTCGTTGAACGTTTTGAAGCAGTTATGCATTTGATACGAACCTTCACAGTACATACACTACGTCATTGAAAGTGTCTATACATCTATTAGTGAACATTGATAGGGGTTGTCTCCAGCCGCCGGCCGAAGTGGCCGTGCGGTTCTAGACGCTGCAGTCTGGAACCGCGAGACCGCTACGGTCGCAGGTTCGAATCCTGCCTCGGGCATGGATGTGTGTGATGTCCTTAAGTTAGTTAGGTTTAAGTAGTTCTAAGTTCTAGGGGACTAATGACCTCAGAAGTTGAGTCCCATAGTGCTCAGAACCATTTGAACAATTTTGTCCCCTGCCTTCGCCTTTAAGACAGTTTGAAATCTAGAATGAGATTTTCACTCTGCAGCGGAGTGTGCGCTGATATGAAACTTCCTGGCAGATTAAAACTGTGTGGCGGACCGAGACTCGAACTCGGGACCTTTGCTTTTCGCGGGAGAGTGCTCTATCATCTGAGCTACCCAAGCACGATTCACGGCCCGGCCTCACAGCTTTACTTCTGCCAGTACCTCGTCTCCTACTTTCCAAACTTCACAGAAGCTCTCCTGCGAACCTTGCAGAACTAGCACTTCTGAAGGAAAGGATATTGCGGAGACATGGCTTAGCCACAGTCTGGGGGATGTTTTCAGAATGAGATTTTCACTCTGCAGCGGAGTGTGCGATGATATGAAACTTCCTGGCAGATTAAAACTGTGTGCCGGACCGAGACTCGAACTCGGGACCTTTGTCTTTCACGGGGAAGTGACTGAGCTACCCAAGCACGACTCACGACCCGTCCTCACAACTTTAATTCTACCAGTACCTCGTCTCCTACTTTCCAAACTTCAGAGTTTTAATCTGCCAGGAAGTTTTGACATCTTACTACTCTGTTAATCCTTGTCAAGCCGAATAACTGCCTGCATAGGGGCCACAGGTGGACCAGTGAACCGCCACTATTGAAGTCAAATTGCTGGAAACAGTTTTTACTGTAAGTTGTCTAGGTACAACTATCTAGAGCGAATTAAGTGGAATGAGCAGATGAAACAAATAGTAAGAAAACGAGACATCAACTGAGATTGATACGAAGCATCTTAAGGAAATGTATGTAACTCAGCTACGGAGAAAGTTGCTTACATGGCGCTTGTTTATCGATTCTTCAGAATTGTTCATTAATCTGGGATCATTACCAGGTAGGACTGATACAAGGACAGAGAGAGAGAGAGAGAGAGAGAGAGAATATCCAACGAAGAGCGGCGTGTTTCGTCACGGGATCGTTTAGTCGGCGCGAGAGCGTTACAGAGGTGCTCAACAAACTCCAGTAGCAGACTTTAAAAGACAGGCGTCCTTCATCACGGAGAGTTTACTATTGAAATTTTGAGAGAACATTTTCCTGTAAGAATCGCGCAACATATTACTTCCTTTCACATACAGCCCACGAAATGACCACGTCGAGAAAATTCGAGGAATTAGGCTGTTCGTGAGAGGATGTGGATACAACAGGACGGCGCGCCACCTCACTTCTGTGTGGATGTATTTCCTGCCCGCTGGATTGGAAGGGAAGATCCTATTCCATGGCCTGCGGGGTCGCCTGACGTCAACCCCCTTATTTTTTCCTATGGAGCTATCTAAGTCACTTGTCTATGAGACCCGTCCTAGATGAAATTGTCACAATTGTAGCTGCCTGTGTCTAAGACGCTGCAGTCATGGTGAGAGCCACCCACATGCCTTGCTCATACTGTGGCATCAAGCAGTGAGGCCTGCAAGATGAGTGGTCTGCCAAGCGAGTGGATTCATTCTTATTTATCGAGTAATATGAACTCTCGTACTCTCAATTAAGTTACAAATTATCCTCCTGTATGAATAATAAGCAACGGAAACGCACATCTATCAGTAATTTACAGAACCCTGACTGTTCACTACGCACTGGCAATACCATATTTTCTTTTTTGTCTTTTATTTAACAGCTTTTATCAACACGTGGCCACCGCACTGAATATGAATGGCGCACACATTATAAATTCGGGACATTATGGCAACACACAATTCGAAGGAATAGTCCACCAATCTTCTTCTTTTCACTATCTTATTTATTCCGATAAACTCTATAACCCAAACACACAAATTCTATAACCTACAACAATAACACGTGAGAAATTCCGCCACAGTGGGCATGGCTTTACATTGGTAGTTCGCTACCTTATGGTCTCGCAATTATTTAACGCTACAGTGCACTTTCTGGATAGGATGGTGGATCTTTTATTATATCTTGGAAGTAGGCTGTTTATGTTTTCTCTATGTAAGTAGGCTGTTTATGTTTTCTCTATGTAAGTAGGCTGTTTATGTTTTCTCTATGTAAGTAGGCTATTTATGTTTTCTTATTGGCAACGTTAGGCTGTTTATGTTTTCTCTATGTAAGTAGGCTGTTTATGTTTTCTCTATGTAAGTAGGCTGTTTATGTTTTCTCTATGTAAGTAGGCTATTTATGTTTTCTTATTGGCAACGTTACGTAGCGCTCAATATGAAAATCACTGGCTGTGCTGTGTGCAGTCTGTGGCTGCTTTGCATTGTTGTAATACTCGCCATTGTAGTGTTAGGCAGCTGGTTGTGAACAGCGCGTAGCGTTGCGCAGTTGGAGGTGAGCCGCCAGCAGTGGTGGATGTGGGGAGAGAGATGGCGGAGTTTTGAAATTTGTCATGAACTGCTATATTTATATATGATGATATCAAGGTAAATACATTGTTTGTTCTCTATTAATATCTTTCATTTGCTAACTATCCCTATCAATAGTTAGTGCCTTCCATAGTTTGAATCTTTTATTTAGCTGGCAGTAGTGGCGCTCGCTGTATTGCAGTAGCTTGAGCAGCGAAGATTTTTGTGTGGTAAGTGATTTGTGAAAGGTATAGTTTAATGTTAGTCAGGGCCATTCTTTTGTAGGGAATTTTGAAAGTCAGATTGCGTTGCGCTAACAAAATATTGTGTGTCAGTTTAAGCACAGTCCTGTATAATTGTTCAAAGGGGACGTTTCATATGTCGACCCTTAGCCTAGGATACCTCACTGGAATCTTCTGATTTTTTCTTGTAGTTTGTGTATTTAGTGTAGCTTTTGTTTATTGCTAGCGCGTAATTGTAGAGAAAATCTCCTTTGTAGTTGCAGTCTTTCATTGTTGTACAGTAAAACAGTTGTGGCATGCATATAGATTTGCACCAAGTATTTCGCAGCTACGCTTGCAATTAACTAGATACTATTTTCAGTGCTATGTTAATGTGTTCTCCTATTTTTGCATTTCAAATTGTGCTTTTCTGTGTTATCGTGTGAAATATTGTGACAATTATGGCGTGTGAAAAACGTAACACTAGGCTCCAAACTAAACTGAGAAATAATAGTGACGACGAGCGTAGCTTATCAGCGCCGCAGAGGAATGAATTTACTGATGTTCAAAGTAGTAATTTGGTAACTGTGCACAGGGAAATGGAGCGGGCGTCAAACAATGGCGTGGACAGTGAAACAATTAGTGAAGAGGGAAGCATTATCGATCGATCGGTCGGCAATAGCTCGCCTCAGGAAGCCGAAATGACACGACACGATCTCGCAAATACTGTAGATTCAGGTTTTGGATCCTCACCGTTTTCTCAAATAAGTCAAGACACATTTTCTGCTTGTCAAAATGTGAATGTTTCCGGTGTAAATTCACTGCCGAAAAGCACTGAGGAACATGTTTCAGACACCAATGCATTGTTATTACAATTAATACAACAAATGGGACAAACACAGCAAAAGCTTCAAAAGTTAGACACAGTGGAACAAAATCTTAAAAAGTTAGACACAATGGAACAACACCAGAGACAAACACAGCAACAGTTAGACACAATGGAACAAAATCTTCAAAAGTTAGACACCACACTTGAACAAACACGTGAAGATTTAACTACTGAGTTACATAACATTGAATCGAAATGTCAAAAAGTCTGTAATGACGTAAAAACACAAATTTGTGAGCATTTTCAACCTATTTTTTCGCGGCGTGAAAATGCATTACAGAATCACGAAGCAGCCATAAAAGAACTGCAAACTATTGTTCATGAAAATCATGAGACCTTGTGGGCTAAAATTGACTCAGTTGCATCTACCGATTCGGTTAAGCAACTTGCAAAAACTCAGGAAAACTTAAAGGACACAGTAGATTCGATTTCAACACAAATTGACACTCTGAAACTTGGTTCAGAAAAACACACTGAGGAAATGTGTTCACTATCGGAGAAAGTAGCCGAACTTTCGGATCAGGTTACTAACTTATCTACAAAGGTAGATGATGATCTGAATGACACAAGACCTGTAGTCTTCACTGACACGGAAGAGTATGAACAAATTAGAAAATTCAAACAGAATCAAAATCAAATCAATACACAGTACAAAAGAGAAATCCGGGAAGTACAAGATCAGTTGGCACAAGTAGTACAAGAATTACGTATTTCAGAGGACACTCGCGCCCCAATACGGGAAGAAGGACACAGAAATACGGAACAGCCACAAAATAATAATACAGGGCACTTCGGAAATTGTGAAAGAAGTTGGCAAGGTACGCCGAATTTTGAGATGGAACCGCCTAAACGACGTAACAATGACCGACATGCGACTTGCCGACATGATGATTTTGACTATAAGCTGTTCATTACTACACGTAAATTCAAAACATTTAAGAATTCTGGCAACGACATTCATCCACAAGCATGGCTCCATCAATTCTCGCATTGTTTTCCTCCCAACTGGTCGTTGGAACACAGATTAGAATTTATGTGTGGCTACTTAGAGAATGAACCAGCTGTAAGAATGCGATCGGTCATTCACGATTGCCACAGTGAAGGAGAATTTTACCATGCCTTCCTCTCAGCATATTGGTCTCAAGCCACACAAGACCGTGTAAAACATGGTATCATAATGATGAAACGTTTCGAACAATCTGAATTTTCCAGTCTTATGAAATATTTTGAAGACATGTTGCATAAGAATCAGTATCTTTCAAACCCATACAGCCCCTCAGAACTCATCCGCATTTGCTTAATCAAACTGCCTGAACATTTACGACATATTATTTTGGCAGGACGTTGCAAAGACGACATTGAAGCTTTTCAGGGACTGTTACAAGAATTAGAAATTGACACAGACAGTCGCGGGATGCGAAAACAGTAACACAATCACTACAGGTCACATCCGTCACAATTCCGTGACGACAGAAACAATAACTGGACACGACAAGGCTATTCTTACAACGTAAATCGTGACCAAAACAGACACCACCCGTATCATAACCGTTGGCAGAGTAAAAATAATTACAGAGAAAGATCGCATTGACATAGTAATGACTATCACAGAGACAGCCATAGAAACAGACAACATGGGAACCAAAATAATTATTATCAAGGGAGACAGAATAACTTCAGACGCAACAGTTCGGCGCACAGTTACGACTCAGGGAGAAATTCTCCACAACGTGACGGACAAGGAAGAAACAACGGAATCTACCGACATGACGACAGACGATATATTCGTAACGACAGAGCTGAATTGCATCAGAACTGGTGGGATTCAAACAGGGCAGGGCCTTCTCGTCAGAGTGAATTTGTAGAAGTTAGGTCTCCTAATCCCAATAACGGCGCGCGCCAACAAAGAGACGGACAATGACTCGCACAGCAGGCAGCCGCGTGCGCCCGCTGGCTCCGAGAAAAATAACATAAGACGTTAGCCTGGAGAAAAATTTTAGCATTCTTTACCGATGTATACAACATGATAATTGCTTTGAAGTTGAAACTCTGTGCACTAGGAAGAGTAAAGGTTTACACCACATTTCACATGTAAAACCGTTTATTGAAAGATAATCTGCTTTTTAACTTAGTCTTTGGTATAAAACTTTTCACTTCACATTTCTAGTATGCTTTGTCAGACTTAAGAAACTGTTAACATGCAACAATGTTTGAAGTTAAATATCCAGTCAAGAACCAAGAGAACTTATTTAAACAGAAATTACGAATGCATTGTTATAGTGAACTGACGACACAGCGTTATTGTGTGTGTACATTCTTGCGTGTTAGTGGCACGATTACGTAACGACCATAAGGCTCACATACTTAAAACATATACTGGTACTGCTAATGAGATTTTAATGCAACTTTTGGTTTACTTGAAAATACATTCTGGGTTTAAAGTACTTTCTGTGAGATACCAGAGGACACAGTGGTTAGTTTATGTGACAGCTACACGATGTTATCACGGCGCTACTAATGAGTGACAATTCACAATGTTGCTTTTGCAGTGTATCTGTTTTATATCTGCACAGTTTTCTGAATTCTTCTAGGAAGAAAAACATGTTTTAGTAGTAACTTTCGTGGTATAGCTACATGAGACTGCCTTTTCCGTAGCACAACAATACGTTACAGCACAGTACTTTCTTCATCATGGCAATAAGCGTAATAACTAAGATATCTATACGCAAAGCATTTCACTTTTGTTTATCATGTGGTAAGTACATTGACTTCTGCAGAACTTAGCTTTCGGAGGACGATAACTACAACACTTCCACAGAGATTATGTTGCGACAAGATGCACAGTTTAGTGCTACAGTACACGCATTTGAGTGATTAATCTTATACTTAAAACACTTATTTTTAAATATTTTTTTTAATTACAAAGAAAGTTTTCCGTGATACATTTCATTCCATTGCTGTAATTTGTAACACCTGGGAGTATAATTACATTTATCCTCAGGGGGGTACACACTTACTTTGTGTACCATGTGTGTGGCAACCACAAGGAACCCTAGCTAATATGGTATTTGCTTATACAACTTTACACATCGGTACCATATTTCTCTAACACACAAATTACACAGCTATCTGATCATTTAACTGAGAGATAAACATTTTTTTACTACATCAGTGTCACATGTTTACGCAATACACAGTTGGATAACTTCACACTTATGAAACTGTATTTTGTCTGTACTTTGTAAACTGTTCATATTTTTTCGGAATCATTGTGATACTATGAGAGCTTTGAATGATATATTTGGTAAGGGAGCATGATTTTAAAGTACGTTTGAGGTAGATGACACTATTGAAATGAGCAGAGAATTTTTTTTAGGTTTTGAAATTATTGCAGAAAGCTACGACGTTTTTGAGATTTGACTGAGGTGTTATGATGTTATTATTACGACGACGATGTGTATTATGTTGTTGAGGAATGTTTATTATGCTACGTATTTCTCATGATGAAATATTGAAGAAGTGTCGATGAATATGTATATGAATAATGAGGTAAGGAATAATGAGTAGTGTTTAGGGACTCTGATTTGTGGAAAAGGTTGTTGGAAACCAAGAATCATACTTTAAGAGTTATGAAATGTGTGTGTATATGCGTGAATGTATTACAATGCAGACGAAAATTTTTTGGACACTGTTATATCAATAGCATTTTGTTTCTACAGATTTGTAACGCAAATTCTTGACCTGTGAAATATTTTTATGTGAGACTGTCACTGTAGTGGAAACTGCTGTCGTAAATATTTCCGTAAGAAAGTTAAGTGACCACCTGCACGTAATGCGTCGCGGGCACCCACCTGGGCGACAGCCGCCCGAAAAAAAAAAAAAGAAAGCCATTAGCCTTTCAGCGGCACAGGTAGAAAAAAAAAAGGGGGGAGGCCATTATAATGACAAGTGTCTTTCTACGAGAGTTGGGAGCTACTGACTTATGAAATTTCACATGACTATTGAATTATATTTTTATGCTTTGCTTTTCGTAGTTGCTTATTTCATTTGATATCTGGTTTCCAGCTGTGTTGCAGCATTGCTTTTATAAAATGAAATGCATTTGCTAATGTGAACACTTTCTGTCAACAGATCTATTAAATAATTATTTTATGATCCACATTCTTTAAAAAAGGAGCACTTGGAAAGGAAAGAACAATAAGAAGGAACTAGTAACAGTAACACATAATTTTCTTTTCAAGTACATGGTAATATTTTTTTTACAATAAGTTGTTGTGGTGCACCACTTTAATTACATAGACATTAAGATGTGAATATACATTTCCCTTATCTGCATTATTGTTTTTACTGTAATATTTTTTCTGCTTGAGCTATGTCATGTTTACGTATAAGTTACTGCTGTTTGCCAGGCATAGTGTTACTGAATTTGACTTCGTGTTACTCTGCTAAGCCAGTTTTACTACTCATTTATTTTTGTTGTTGCTGCACATTGGCTCATATTAGTTGTAATGTTGAATTGCTTGGTAATTTAGATTTACTGTAGCTTGCTTTGCGATTTTCCATTTTTTTTCATTGCTGTTTATATTAATTGTTTTATGTGCTGCTGCATTGCCTCGTCCCTTAGTTTAGCATCTGAGCTCAGTAGATTTAAGTTAGCTTAAGAGGGGGTAGCCTCTAAGAGAATGAGTTGCGATGAATAGGAAGAAATGCATTCAGAAGTTACACAAAAAAAAGTACAGAAAACAGGTTTAGGTAGGATTTTCTTGGAAATAAATGTTGAGGTAAGAAATGTGTGAACATATAAATACAGAAAGCATGCTTAGATAGAATTTTTTTTGGTGGAAACAAAGGATGAAATAAGAGGAAAGATATATGAAGTTTTGGGTTGGACTGCAGTACCACATGTTACACTGACAACGAACCCTGTCCTTTCCTATTGGTGTTATCCCACTATGTGTTTGTGTACCCTTGTGTATTTGTTTTCTTCCTGTCTCTGTGTACTGTTTCATAGAACTTTGTTCTCTTCTAATACTAAGTTACATTCACTATGATGCGGAATACTGTTATCCTCAAATACAATTGGCATTAATAATGTGTTATTTACTTTGTAAAGATGTTAGACATTATTAATTCTGTTCTGTTTAATGCTCATGTGTGAAGTTGATGTTTCAAAAGTTATTGTGATCTTTTATGTATGTACTCATGTCATAATTCCAATGATGTATATGTTAGTTCAATTCTTTTGTAAAGCCTGTACTACAAATGTTATCTGTATAGTTATGTTTTTAATGATGTATTTTGTACCTTTGTTATTGTATTCTTATGTTATAAAATTGTAATTGTCACCAGTTCATGATATTATTAACTTGTTAGTTACATTTCACTGCACACGTTTCTGTTGGTCATAGTATATGGACAATATGTGAGAAGTTGGGACTGTTAGTGTTTGCACGTGTGTTGATAATTCAGCAAGGGACTGGATAACAGCATTGCTGGTTCTAGGGACAATTCCAAAAACTTTGTGAGTGCACAAGTGGTGGTTATGGACTTGCTACATTATCCGCAAGACTCTTCAGTGGTGATTGTGCACCTGCACAGTCACAACAGATGGCTGCTGGCCATCTCTTGAAGGACTACAGTGGGTCTACATCTTTGATGATCCATCAATACCATTATTTCTACAAGGACTGCAGTGTGTCCGCACCTCTGTTGGCCCACCAATACCGTAATCTCTATCAGGACTACAGTGGATCTACTCTGTGATGGCCTACCTACCAATATTCTTCAAAACTTCGAATGACTCTGTTGTGGGTTTGCTCTGTTGTGACCCATTACCTGTCTGCATGTCGAGAGTCAGCGCTGTCTTTCCGTTGGAAGGACAACACTACTTCTTCAAGATAGCATGGAAATCCACTACTTCTGTGTGCAATTTCTTTTACTAATGAGACTTTGCGAAAGAAAACTGTAATTACTATTATGACGAATGATGAGGACTGTCTTTATGGACTGTGAGAAAATTTTAGCTTTCGACCAACATTGTATCAATAAGTGTGTGCATTTGATTTCTTTGTTATTGTAATTATGAAAAAATTTTTCAAATCTGTATTGGCCACTGCCCAATCCAATTTGTAAAATTTTTTGTGGGGAGCATGGGGGCTATGGAAGTAGGCTGTCTATGTTTTCTCTATGTAAGTAGGCTGTTTATGTTTTCTCTATGTAAGTAGGCTGTTTATGTTTTCTCTATGTAAGTAGGCTATTTATGTTTTCTTATTGGCAACGTTAGGCTGTTTATGTTTTCTCTATGTAAGTAGGCTGTTTATGTTTTCTCTATGTAAGTAGGCTGTTTATGTTTTCTCTATGTAAGTAGGCTATTTATGTTTTCTTATTGGCAACGTTACGTAGCGCTCAATATGAAAATCACTGGCTGTGCTGTGTGCAGTCTGTGGCTGCTTTGCATTGTTGTAATACTCGCCATTGTAGTGTTAGGCAGCTGGTTGTGAACAGCGCGTAGCGTTGCGCAGTTGGAGGTGAGCCGCCAGCAGTGGTGGATGTGGGGAGAGAGATGGCGGAGTTTTGAAATTTGTCATGAACTGCTATATTTATATATGATGATATCAAGGTAAATACATTGTTTGTTCTCTATTAATATCTTTCATTTGCTAACTATCCCTATCAATAGTTAGTGCCTTCCATAGTTTGAATCTTTTATTTAGCTGGCAGTAGTGGCGCTCGCTGTATTGCAGTAGCTTGAGCAGCGAAGATTTTTGTGAGGTAAGTGATTTGTGAAAGGTATAGTTTAATGTTAGTCAGGGCCATTCTTTTGTAGGGAATTTTGAAAGTCAGATTGCGTTGCGCTAACAAAATATTGTGTGTCAGTTTAAGCACAGTCCTGTATAATTGTTCAAAGGGGACGTTTCAATCTCACACTTCGACTCTCACAATCATCATCACGAAACTTTCCTCCCGACCGAGCGGTACAGAAGGAACAAGCATAACCCACTACCCCTGAAACTACCTTGCTACTCTCCCATGCAAACCACACATACCCAAATTACATGACATATACCACACTACAACATGGAATGCAACACAATAAATAGTCACAACACTATCACTTTCAGCTTTCCCACTTCAATTAGTATTTATCCCAGTTTCACACGACACTGCCCCACTTCGTAATTCTTCTTTCCTACTATGAACTCTGGAGATATATGCACGACTTCCTGTGCAATGCAATCCAAGTGGCGTTGCTGGATAGACGGCTGACTCACCTTGTTTCTCTCTCAGAGTGTTATAGTTTGAATCAAGCGTCACATGGAAACATATCTCGCAAAGTAATATTAAGAACATATTCATCACACACACGAGTGCTCAACTGATACCATGGATGAGTACTTCTCTTTATCCTTTGTCTCATACACAGATTGAGACTCACACAGTACTCACCATGTGGAAATACTCGCCTCTAATTTCAAGTCCTGCACACACTATTTCTTAAATATTTCAACTTATAGTACACACGCTAGTAATTCAGCTTAACTTAAGCACACGGAAGTATTTCAACTTATTGCTACACGTGGTTTCATTGTGAACGTTGGTCACTTCCAAAGATTACTACGATCCCATTAATATTACCTGCCTGACATTTAATTCTCCCCACAAAAGTTCCTGAAATAGAGAAATTATTATTTCAAACTACTCTTAAGTATTTCACATGCATACCTTTGTCTCCACTCTTTTGTCTTCACGGAGCACCCCTAAGACAGGTCTTACCAACACAAGATCCAGCGGCAGACTGCTGAAACATGGCCGTTCTTCAGGTCATCTCGCACCTCTGTCGAGGTGGGGGAAGACCATGCTACCGTATTGGTCAGCCACATTTCAGGCGCTCAAAGCTCCAGTAAGTTTCATCTCTTTGGTTCCACCAAAGGTGGCTAAAGGATAGTCTCAAAGATGATCATATATTCACATTCACTATCTGCGGTTAGCAGTCGACCATACATTCATTCATTTCACAGATCTCACCAAACTGGATGTAGGGATTGATTTTGTGGGAGTGCACATGTGATAAATTAAATAAATAAATTGTCATTCTTTCCCACACTGGTATCCGGCTTCGCTGTATTAATTGAAATTGAGTTATTATTAGAAAAAATGTGTTGTTCTGACAAAAATAATGAAGTATGTTGTACCTATTTTCAATGTCGGGCGGTACTGTACCCTTTCAATGGACTGTGCGGCTGGTCTCGGTGGAGGTTCGAGTCCTCCCTCGGGCATGGGTGTGCGTGTTTGTCCTTGGGATAATGTAGGTTAAGTAGTGTGTAAGCTTAGGGACTGATGACCTTAGCAGTTAAGTCCCATAAGATTTCACACACATTTGAACATTTTTTTGTAGCTGCCTGTGATGTGATTCGAAACAAGCAATAGATATTTGTTAGGGTGCGTAAGAAACTTGTTCGCCGATGTCACGCTTGCAATGAGGTTGATGGATGTCAGTTTCAGCACATTTTGTAAGATACAGCACAAGTTGTATGTCAGATCTGGCAGTGATGGTATATGCAGTTAACTGTAACTTATGTAATTAAAAAAGTACACACTAATGTGATTTTATTCCTATTATCTCCTTACGCTGGCTTCTCCGACCCCAGGTTCCCTCCTCAAATTGTTCAGTGGAGCATCCTCTGTGTCCTCAAATTTCTGTTACGGGAAGACGCTGTATACCCTCCACTGCTGGTGCTGCCATCTTCGTCTGTGAGCGATTACTGCCGTTGACGTCGAACACAGGCGGTGGTCACATTAACGAGTCTGGAGCGTGTACCTTTCCGGTCTGTGCCCACATCTCCTCATCACTATACTCCAGTTTGCGGTCGGAGGAAAGTAATACGGAGTCCCTGTGTGGGGCGCTCGGCTGACCTCGGTGTAGGCCGCGAGGAGACCGCGGGGCACTTTCCCCGGCGTTCCTCCGCAGCCGGCCGCAACTCCACCGCGGCGTGACGGCAACCTGTCGCGGTCCGCCACTGTCGCCGCAAACAATGGGCAGTGAAAACAAAAGACAGTCCGGGCGGCGCTGGCGGCTAGCGAGGTCGGCCAGTGAAAACTGCATACCGCGCGCACCTGTTCTCAGGGACGAGAGGCTCGGTGTCGCGATGTGGTCACTCGAACCGTGCCACTTGCTACATAGTGAACTCTGTTTTTATTTTTTTTCACTTTGACGTCAAAACGACTATTCGCCAGGAACAGGGAAAAGCCGGCCAGTTAAAACCGATACCGATATTTTGGTTCCGAATAACCGATATCTTTCGGTACCTGTTTCGTCTCGATTATAACAGGTGTCTTTTTTATTTTTTACTAATAACCGGGTAAAAAACCGAAATATCGAAACTTCCTGGCAGATTAAAAATGTGTGCCGGACCGAGACTCGAAGTCGGGAACTTTGACTTTCGCGGGCAAGTGCTCTATCAACTGAGCTACCCAAGCACGACTCACGCCCCGTCCTCACAGCTTTACTTCTGCCAGTACCTCGTCTCCTACCTTCCAAACTTAACAGAAGCTCTCCTGCGAACCTTGCAGAACTAGCACTCCTGAAAGAAAGGATATTGCGGAGACATGGCTTAGCCACAGCCTGGGGGATGTTTCCAGAATGAAATTTTCACTCTGCAGCGGAGTGTGCGCTGATATGAAACTTCCTGGCAGATTAAAACTGTGTGCCGGACTGAGACTCGAACTCGGGACCTTTGCCTTTCGCGGGCAAGTGCTCTAGGAGAGCTTCTGTTAAGTTTGGAAGGTAGGAGACGAGGTACTGGCAGAAGTAAAGCTGTGAGGAGGGGGCGTGAGTTGTGCTTGGGTAGCTCGGTTGGTTAGAGCACTTGTCCGCAAAAGGCAAAGGTCCCGAGTTCGAGTCTCGGTCCGGCACACAGTTTTAATCTGCCAGGAAGTCTCATATCAGCGCACAAACCGCTGCAGAGTGAAAATCTCATTCTGGAACCGAACTATCAGTTAGTGCAGAGTGAAAATCTCATTCTGGAACCGAAATATCAGTTAGTCATAGCAGCAATTGTAAAAGTTTTCGTTTTAAAATGAACCTTTCATAAAGAAGGACTAACTTTTATTCGTTAAATTTGTATCGGTGCCGACCTTGGTGACCGAGCGGTTCTAGGCGCCACAGTCTGGAACCGCGCACCCACTACGGTCGCAGGTTCGACCCTGCCTCGGGATGGGTGTGTGTGATGACCTTAGGTTAGTTAGGTTTAAGTAGTTCTAAGTTCTATGGGACTGATGACCTCAGAAGTTAAGTCCCATAGTGCTCAGAGCCATTTGAATAATTTTTTTTGTACTGTTTTCAAATTTTGCGTTATTATAGAAAATGGGAAAAGTGATCCGCGCTATTTCAATAAGAGTGCAGACAGAAACGACCAAAAAACACTTTGTATAATGTGGTGTCACCGCCAGACACCACACTTGCTAGGTGGTAGCTTAAATCGGCCGCGGTCCATTTAGTACATGTCGGACCCGCGTGTCGCCACTGTGTAATCGCAGACCTAGCGCCACCACCAAGGCAGGTCTCGTGATACGAGAGAGCACTCGCCCCAGTTGTACGAGAACCTAGCTACCGACCAGATGTACGAAGCCTTTCTCTCTCATTAGCCGAGAGACAGAATAGCCATCGGCTAAGTTAATGGCTACGAACTAGCAAGGCGCCATTAGCCATACAGTGATTGTACTTAAAGTCTCCTGTGTATCGTCAAGATCGATGTACCACAAGGAATGAGTAAAGTTAAGTATTAAACCTGCTCCGTACTTTTCTTCCTAACATTAATTACGTATCCTGTTCCAGTACTTCACGCCCGTCTGCGTTAGTCTAGCTTGCCTTTTCAGCCATCTCAACTTCACGGTGTCGGCCCAGATACCGACACAACATATAAGATATATAATAATTTTCTCGTAATGTGAGGCCACAGTCATAATATATTTCTTACACTTAGCCAACTGTCATTCAGTGAAGATGGTACACTCAGTGATAAAACAAAGCAGTAGGCTTTTACCAGAAATATTGACCCTTAGACAATGTGTCTAACAGTGTATTTTAAATACGACAGTATACCATCTTAGGCACTGTATAACATTAAAATACTTGATAACGGCACTTTAAAGCCGAAATCATGATCGTGTAAATGTAAAACTGCAAATAAAAAACAGTCTAATGGCAGTACTGACTTTAAAGAAACTTTGTATAAGCACTGGTACAGCATTCCTGAGACAATAAGGTCACTGTTGCCGTGTGTCGTGGCTTAAGGCACACGTCTACGTCCAGTGCGGGAGACTTGGCCCCCCACACCCCCATCTGATCTGTACGGTAGTTTCCGCTGTCGTCGCCAGACAGTCGTTGAATTGGAAACGCAAACGCTACTAACCCTAGTCTGGAAATACGAGGGTTGGAACTTAAATAGTGACAACTATTTATTCACAACCGATACAGAAGAGTTACATGTTCGCACCTGTTACTGTCCTTCTGCCTGTCCAATCTCTGGAACAGTTCTGAAGCGAATGCCACGAAGTGGTTCCTTCATGTTCGGAATCAAATTAAAGTCACAAGGATTCAAGTCCCGGGAGTATGGTGGATGGTACAGTACTTCGGTCGATGGGACATCGACCGAACAGAGCAGCCACAGCTTGCGCTGTATGCGCCCGCGCATTGTCGTGCAAAATGATGGGTGGGTTGCACAGAAAGTTTCGCCGATTCTTTCGCAAAGCTGGTCGCAGGTGATGGTGACTTCGATTTGATTCCGAAGACGAAGGAACCACTTCGTGGCATTCGCTTCAGAACTGTTCCAGAGATTCGACAGGCAGTAGACCGCCCCATTCGTACCATCAACAGAACAGGCTCTGCTAACGGTATACGACGCCTTCCACATCGCTGGCAACGAGTTCTACACAACGCTGGTGACTACTTTGAAGGACAGTGACAGGTGCAAACATGTAACTCTTTTGTATCGGTTGTGAATAAATAGTTGCCACTATTGAAGTTCCAACCCTCGTGTTTTTACAAAATGACGTAGCAACGAAGTAAAACGCGTCATTTGCTTCAAAAGATTAACGGTGTGTCTGAAATATCAATGAAATAATGAAAGAGGAAGGACATTATGGTGATAGTAATAAATTAAAAACTTAACAACTATTTATTGACAATCCATAATAAAAATAGAAAATAGCTGATCAGCCAGTAGCCCTTGAAAAATTAACACGAAAAACAAACTTCTTCAACTTCAATATTCACCCTCTAGCACTGACTATTCGTTAAGTCAAAATTGAGGTATGAACCCCAATTACAACATGATTTTAGAGCACAGTTTCAAAAAACTAGAATCAGTAGGTCAACACTGGTGATTTTCTGTAGTATTTAACCACTCACCAAATTTCGAGAAAAGCAGCTAGCCGGCCGCAGTGGCCGAGCGGTTCTAGGCGCTACAGTCTGCAACCGCGTATCCGCTGCGGTCACAGGTTCGAATCCTGCCTCGGGCATGGATGTGTGTGATGTCAATAGGTTAGTTAGGTTTAAGTAGTTCTAAGTTCTAGGGGACTGATGACCTCAGCAGTTAAGTCCCATAGTGCTCACAGCCATTTGAATCAAAAGCAGGAAACGGTGGACCCAGTAAGTTTTCTTTTATTTGCCTATTTAAATTAATGTTTGGATTCTATGTACCTTGAAACTGTGGGACAAAATTTTTCAGTACTTGTTCGATTTCTAGGTCTACTACAGGAAATAATGAGAATAATCGGTTTTTCTGAAACCGGTTATTCTGAGCGGTTTCAACACGCAGGTTAAATTCGTGTGGAAAAATACCGATATAAACGAAAACGAGTTGTTTCAGCGATAACCGCCATCCCTACTATTCACCCGTCGGTCAAATTTTCTTGTCTGACAAAATTTGAATCGGTGACGACTACGAGCGTAATACCGCATAAACATTGATTAAACTCCACAACGCATACATCATGTCTGTACGTCTTTGTCGGTAAGTATTTGTTTTGCTCGTGAAGTCATCCACCGACTCCGTAGCGCAGGGGTAGCGTTACCGCCTATCACGCAAGAGGGCCCGGGTTCGATGCCCGGCAGGAGACTGGATGTTGTGTACCAATCATCATTTTCAACATCATTGACACGCAAAACGCCGCAGTGGCGTCAGCCACAATGAGTTGCAATACGGCGGCCGAACCCCGAAGGGGATATCCCAGCCAATAAATGCCATACGATCATTTCATTTCATCGTGGATGCATGTCATTGTTACGAATTAGCTCTGTGTAAAAATTATAAATTGATATCGCGTGGAAATACAAGCTAGGACATTGGTTTGGGTGTCCTTGTAAAGAGTTTGTGGAGCACTAGTAAGCCGTTAGTGAGACAATGAAAATATTCGCCGGAATGTATCTGCAAGCGAAAAACGGTGTTAAACTGAAAATTACTAAATAATGAAAGCTGTCGTGTCGTATGAGTAAATATGCTCCGAATTACAGAAAACGCAAATCAGACGAAATCTGGCTTTGAAAAGGACGAAAATAAAAAAAAAACGAAAAAATCTAGTGTCGAGTGAATAAGAAAGCTATGGTATCGTCGAAAAGGAATTGTAAAAACAGCGGATCGATTACGTAGTTGGCCCATCAAGCATACAGCGACTAGCGACTGTCGAAGCCTGTGATTAATCTTATTTTAATACATTCAGTGATCAGGCACTTTGTTCTCTATATTTATTTAGGCTAAGACGCCTTTCATAGTTTCACCCCGCTTCAATTAGTGTAATACAGTCAATACGTACACTCATGCTCATAAATTAAGGATAATTGCAGAATGTGGTGCCACACAACGTGGCACTACACAAAACTGGCGCTAATAGCATAGGCACATAGGGAACACACACGACACAGATCTGTAAGTCCACGGCATTGGTGATAAGTTGAGAAAACCGTCCCGAAACACATGTGCTACAAAAGACCAGTGTTTCCTGCGCATGTACCCCGACAGCAATATGGGATATGATCACCATGCACACGTACACAGGCCACACAACGGGTTGGCATACTCTGGATCAGGTGGTCGAGCAGCTGCTGAGGTATAGCCTCCCATTCTTGCACCAGTGCCTGTCGCAGCTCCTGAAGTGTCGTAGGGGTTTGAATACATGCAGCAATACGTCGACCGAGATCATGCCAGACGTGCTCGATGGGGTTTAGGTATGGAGAACAGGCAGGCCACTCCATTCGCCTGATATCTTCTGTTTCAAGGCACTCCTCCACGATGGTAGCTCGGTGGGGCCTTGCGTTATCATCAATCAGGAGGAAGGTGGGACCCATTGCACCCCTGAAAAGGCGGACATACTGGTGCAAAATGACGTCCCGATACACCTGACCTGTTACAGTTCCTCTGTCAAAGGCATGCAGGGGTGATAATCATAATCCCACCCCACACCATCAAACCACGACCTCCGCACAGGTCCCTTTCAAGAACATTAAGGGGTTGGTATCTAGTTGCTGGTTCAAGCCAGACGAAAACTCGGCGTGTATCACTGTTCAGTCTATACCTGGACTCATCCGCGAACATAACCTGAGACCAATTCTCCAATGACCATGTACTGTGTTATTGACACTAGGCTTTACGGGCTCCCCTGTGACCAGTGGTCAGTGGAGTGCACCTTGCAGGTCTTCAGGCGAATAAACCGTGTCTGTTAAGTCCTCTGTAAACTGTGTGTCTCGAGACACCTGTTCCAGTGGCTGCGGTGGGTCCCGAACGAGGCTACGTGCAGTAATCCGTGGCCGTTTGCGGGCACTAATGGCGAGATGTCGGTCTTCTTGTGGTGTTGTACACTGTGGACGTCCCGTACTGCAGCGCCTGGACACGTTTCCTGTCTGCTGGAAACGTTACCAGAATATTGAGATCACACTTTGTGGTACACGGAGGGCCCGTGCTACGACCTGCTGTGTTTGACCAGCCTCCAGTCGCCCTAGTATTCTACCCCTCATAACGTCATCAATACGTGTTCTTTGAGCCATTTTCAACACACAGTCACCATTACCACGTCTGAAAACGCCTGCACACTTACTCGCTGCACCGTACTCTGACATGCACCAACACACCTCTGCGTATGCAGACTGCTGCCAGCGCCATCGTGCGACGCATGGTCTTATCCCGAGGTGATTTAAACCCGCAAACCGCCCACCAGAGCGTTGTTTCACCACGTATCATCATTATCCTTAATTTATGACCATGAGTGTAGTTACAACGACGACAGCAAATTCGACGCTATAGCTGCCCAGTGCAAATTTTCAAATAATTGCGATTTAGCAATTCTTTAACCATTACACCACTCTGGGTAACCATCATTTTAAAGAGGTAGATAATTAAATTATACTTTAACACAACACACTTGCTATGATTTCATCCCGACATTTTCAGGAAAGCAGCGCGGAACCAAAATGCACACAAAAACTATTTTTTTTTTTTTACTTTTCATTCTCTTCTCTGAGCAGTAGGCCGGAGTCTTTGACATCCGTCCCATTGCGGAGTCGCTGTTCTATTCAGACGAATGTCATGCGAGACGCTAGTGGGACGGAGGGGATCCAAATTTCCATTACTAAACGTCTAACACGCTACATATAGCAAGATTTCCAGTTGCAGTTTGCCTATGTATGTGTTTCCAGAAGCAGCTAAAATTTGACTTTAAATATGTCACATAATTCAAATTCTTGTTATTATCTACTCATTAAGAGCTATACGGAGGAGAAGAAAGTATTGGGTCGGCGATATGCCTATGTACAGATGGCGGTAGTATAGCGAACACAAGGTGTAAAAGGGCAGTGGGTGGTGGTGTCATTTGTACTCAGGTGATTTGTGTGAAAAGGTTTCCAACGTAATTATGACCGCGCGACAGTATTTAACAGACTATGAGCGCGGAATGGTAGTTGGAGCTAGACGCATGGGACGTTCCTTTTCCGAAATCGTTAGGGAATTCAGTATTCCGCGATGCACAGTGTCAAGAGCGTGCCGAGAAAACCAAATTTCCGGTGTTAGTTCCCATCAGCCGGCCGCTATGGCCTAGCGTTTCTAGGCGCTTCAGTCTGGAAGCGCGCGACCGCTACGGTCGCAGGTTCGAATCCTGCCTCGGGCATGGATGTGTATGCTGTCCATAGGTTAGTTAGGTTTAAGTAGTTCTAAGTCTAGGGGACTGATGACCCCAGATGTTAAGTCTCATAGTGCTCAGAGCCATTTGAACCATCTGAACTTCCCATCAGGTGCAACGCTATGGTAGACGGCCTTCACTTAACGACCAAAAGTCGCGGCGTTTATGTAGAGTTTTTAGTGTTAACAGACAAGCAACACTGCGTGAAGTAGCCGCAGGAATCAGTCGTAGACGAACGACGAACATATTCAGTAAACTCTTCCGGGCTAAGTTGCCGTGGTCGATCTGTAGAACTTCTCCCTGACGTTTCGTTCTCAACTACGGAGAGCATCTTCCGAGGTGAGTCGACGACTGGCTGCTAAGAGCTGGGGCCGCCGCTTATATAGAGATCGTAGGGGGCGCCACCACACGTCACGTGGCGTCGATGTGCAGCTATCTCTGGCTATCGTCTGTTCTCTCGATTGCAGGCAATCGATTGTCACGTGATTGATGCAACGTCGACCGCCATATCTTATCCAATTTTAATCCTTCTTCTTTACGATTAAAATTGTATTGATGTTCACTATTATACGCGTATGTATAGAGAGGCAATTGAAATCCACAAACATCAATACAATTTTAATCGTAAAGAAAAAGGATTAAAATTGGATAAGATATGGCGGTCGACGTTGCATGAATCACGTGACAATCGATTGCCTGCAATCGGGAGAACAGACGATAGCCAGAGATAGCTGCACATCGACGCCACGTGACGTGCGGTGGCACCCTCTACGATCTCCATATAAGCGGAGGCCCCAGCTCCTAGCAGCCAGTCGTCGACTCACCTCGGAAGATGTTCTCCGTAGTTGAGAACGAAACGTCAGGGAGAAGAAGTTCTACAGATCGACCACGGCAACTTAGCCCGGAGGAGTTTACTGATAAAGACGCCGGCCGTGAAAGCCTACATGGAATGAGACGAACATATTCGTTAGGACAGTGGGCCGGAATTTGGCGTTAGTCTACAACGGCACACGACCGATGCGAATGGCTTCGCTTAAGCTTTGCGAACACTACACCGTCTGAAGCGCCTCTCCTGGACTCGTGACCATATCGGTTGTAACCTAGACGACTGGGAAACCGTGTCCTGCTCAGATGAGCCTAGATTTTAGTTGGTAAAAGCTGGTGGATGTGTTCGAGTGTGATGCAGACCCCACGAAGCCATGGACCCAGGTCGTCAAGAGGGCAACATGCAAGCTGGTGGTGGCTCCATAATGCTGGGGGCTGTGTCTGCATGGAGCAGACTCGCTCCTTTGACCTGCTGAACCGATCATTGACTGGGGACCATTTGCAACCATTCATGGACTTCCTGTTCCCTAACAACGATGGAATTTTTATGGATGACAACGCGACATGTCACCGGGCCACAATTGTTCGTGATGGGTTTGAAGATCATTCTGGACTATTCGAGCGAATGATTTTGCCACCTGTCGAACGTTATGCGACATAATCGAGAGGTCATGCACAAAATCCTACACTGGTACCAGTTCCGCAATTACGGTCGTCCCTAGAAGCAGTATGGCTCAATATTTCTGCTGGGTGCTTCTAACGACTTGGTGACTACATGTACTACGTCGGGCAAGAGGAGGTCCGAAACGATATTACAGGGTATCCAATGACTTGTCACCTCAATGTATAATCTTACTGGACCAACAAAAAAAAAAAAAAAAAAAAAAAAATGTTCAAATGTGTGTGAAATCTTATGGGACTTAACTGTTAAGGTCATCAGTCCCTAAGCTTATACACTACTTAAGCTAAATTATCCTAAGGACACACACACACACACACACACACACACACACACACACACACACACACACACACACACCCATGCCCGAGGGAGGACTCCAACCTCCGCCGGGACCAGGCGCACAGTCCATGACTGCAGCGCCCTCGACCGCTTTTTAAAAATTTTTTTTATTATTCCACAAAAACAGTAACAAAAATGGCTACAATGAAATGACATCGGCTAATCCCGCGCGGCTAGCGGACCAACAAAGTTAGACAAATATAAAACCTAAAAACTGTGTATGTAGCTCGAGGCACTGCAACTCACAGCGCGCAAATTATCCAGAATATATGGTGAGTCAAAAAGGACTTTACATGTATAGAACGATATAGAAATTTACTTGGATAATTTACAGAATCGGCAGATGTGTCCTTTTGTAGCAAACAGTTTCAAGTTTGATTCGCGTCGTGCATCAGTACCGCTTTCCGCCACCAGGAGTGTGAGTGCAGAGCGCAGTTAGGATGGCTACTTTCACTGGTGCGGAGCGTGCTGGCTGTGTCTTTTGGTCTCATGAAATGAACTCTGCGAAAATCTGTTCGGCGTAAATTTCGCACCGTTACTCTCCTACCAAACAATTTAGCAGGTTTGAAGAACCGAATCTGCGCAGCCGTTGCGCAAGTTACAGATTTGATTAGAGGAGAGCGGGGCTAGAAGTTATCGAGGTTAAGTTGCTCCGACTGAAATAATTCCGCGAGGGGAAGAGATAAAGACGTCGTGAAATGAAACGCCACAGCGCACCGACAGCAGCCACCGTAAGCAGACTAGTGGTCCTCGGAATATCGGAACGGCCGGCCGGACTGTCCGAGCGGTTCTAGGGGCAACAGTCTGGAACCGCGCGACCGCTATGGTCGTAGGTTCGAATCCTACGTCGGGCATTGATGTGTGTGATGTCCTTAGGTTAGTCAGGTTTAAATAGTTCTAAGATCTAGGGGACTGATGACCTCTGATGTTAAGTCCCATAGTGCTCAGAGCCATTTCAACCATAACATCGGAACGACAGCATGTGCGGCGCTGTTTCACGTAAGTAAATATTTTCGAATTTGGTATTTTTGATCCGTCTCACGAATTTTAACTAGCCTTTAGTGTTTCAGTGTTTTATTGCATGGATTTATCTGCTGTTTTGGCACACAATGCGTAAATTACCTATGATTCGTAATGTAATCAATATCTTGCTTTTATTTCAACAGCCGGCCGCGGTGGTCTAGCGGTTCTATGCGCTCAGTCCGGAACCGCGCCACTGCTACGGTCGCAGGTTCGAATCCTGCCTTGGGCATGGATGTGTGTGATGTCCTTAGGATAGTTAGGTTTAAGTAGTTCTAGGGGACTGATGACCACAGATGTTAAGTACCATAGTGCTCAGAGCCATTTGAACCATTTTTTTTTATTTCAACATGTGTGATTGGCGCTAGATGTTCCGTTTCTCGGGGGCACGTTGGGACTCCGGAACAACTTGTCCCAATTCATTTGTACCATCAATGGAATATATATATTGTCATTTTTTTTCTTTTCTAGTATGAGAACGTATACCCGAAAAACAACACGAGGTTGTGTGTCAGAGGAGTTGAGGCAAAAAGCGGCAGATGCAGTTCTCAACGATTGCAGGAAAATAAAAACTGTTGCAAAAGAATTATATATTTGTCATATGACTTCACACAGATTTGTTGGGTTGATTTGGGGGAGGAGACCACACGGCGAGGTCATCTGCCTCATCGGATTAGGGAAGGATGGGAAGGAAGTCGGCCGTGCCCTTTCAAAGGAGCCATCTCAGCACTTGCCTTAAGCGATTTAGGGAAATCACGGAAAACCTAAATCAGGATGTCCGGACGCGGGACTGAACCGTCGTCCTCCCGAATGCGAGTCCAGTGTGCTAGCCACTGCGCCACCTCGGTCGGTAAATAGATTTGTCAAGAAGCTAAGATCTGGGATAGAAAATATCGCGATTGGTTATAAAAAAGTAAGACTGGTCTTTACTGAAGAACAGGAAGATAAGTTAGCAGAATAACTGTTGATATGTGCTTCAATTTTCTTTGGTCTTCTGCCAGAAGAAAAGTTAGCGTACGAATGAGCACTGAAATTCAATGCTCGCAATATTCCACCATCGTGGCACGAAAATAATAAAGCTGGTCCAGACTGGCAGACTGGGTTTTTTAAAAAGACATCCTCACCTGCCAATAAGAACACCGGAGTCAACGAGTGCCAGCAGGGCGACTTCAATTAACAAAAACAATGTTAGCGAATGTTTTACAAAGCTGACCATAGTGTTGGATAAATACACTCCTGGAAATTGAAATAAGAACACCGTGAATTCATTGTCGCAGGAAGGGGAAATTTTATTGACTCATTCCTGGGGTCAGATACATCACATGATCACACTGACAGAACCACAGGCACATAGACACAGGCAACAGAGCATGCACAATGTCGGCACTAGTACAGTGTATATCCACCTTTCGCAGCAATGCAGGCTGCTATTCTCCCATGGAGACGATCGTAGAGATGCTGGATGTAGTCCTGTGGAACAGCTTGCCATGCCATTTCCACCTGGCGCCTCAGTTGGACCAGCGTTCGTGCTGGACGTGCACACCGCGTGAGACGACGCTTCATCCAGTCCCAAACATGCTCAATGGGGGACAGATCCGGAGATCTTGCTGGCCAGGGTAGTTGACTTACAACTTCTAGAGCACGTTGGGTGGCACGGGATACATGCGGACGCGCATTGTCCTGTTGGAACAGCAAGTTCCCTTGCCGGTCTAGGAATGGTAGAACGATGGGTTCGATGACGGTTTGGATGTACGGTGCACTATTCAGTGTCCCCTCGACGATCACCAGTGGTGTACGGCCAGTGTAGGAGATCGCTCCCCACACCATGATGCCGGGTGTTGGCCCTGTGTGCCTCGGTCGTATGCAGTCCTAATTGTGGCGCTCACCTGCACGGCGCCAAACACGCATACGACCATCATTGGCACCAAGGCAGAAGCGACTCTCATCGCTGAAGACGACACGTCTCCATTCGTCCCTCCATTCACGCCTGTCGCGACACCACTGGAGGCGGGCTGCACGATGTTGGGGCGTGAGCGGAAGACGGCCTAACGGTGTGCGGGACCGTAGCCCAGCTTCATGGAGACGGTTGCGAATGGTCCTCGCCGATACCCCAGGAGCAACAGTGTCCCTAATTTGCTGGGAAGTGGCGGTGCGGTCCCCTACGGCACTGCGTAGGATCCTACGGTCTTGGCGTGCATCCGTGCGTCGCTGCGGTCCGGTCCCAGGTCGACGGGCACGTGCACCTTCCGCCGACCACTGGCGACAACATCGATGTACTGTGGAGACCTCACGCCCCACGTGTTGAGCAATTCGGCGGTACGTCCACCCGGCCTCCCGCATGCCCACTATACGCCCTCGCTCAAACTCCGTCAACTGCACATACGGTTCACGTCCACGCTGTCGCGGCATGCTACCAGTGTTAAAGACTGCGATGGAGCTCCGTATGCTACGGCAAACTGGCTGACACTGACGGCGGCGGTGCACAAATGCTGCGCAGCTAGCGCCATTCGACGGCCAACACCGCGGTTCCTGGTGTGTCCGCTGTGCCGTGCGTGTGATCATTGCTTGTACAGCCCTCTCGCAGTGTCCGGAGCAAGTATGGTGGGTCTGACACACCGGTGTCAATGTGTTCTTTTTTCCATTTCCAGGAGTGTATAAATTTCCATCTTCAAGAGTTTATAATTTAGATGAAACAGGCGCTACCGCAGTGCTAAAGCCGAGGAAAATTGTTGCCAAGAACTTAATGAAGCAAGTTGGAGCCATAGTACCTGCTGAACGAGGAACTTGGTTACAGTGGAACCGGCAGTAAATGCATTAGGTCATGCAGTTCCTCCCACGTTTATTTTCCCAAGGCTTAAATACAAGGATTTGTTTATAAAAGGCGGACCACAGGAATCTATCGGCGCAGGAAACAGTTCAGGATGGATGACAGCAGCGGAGTTCGTGAAAAATATGGATCATTTTACCAAACATACTAAACCATCACCTGCAGATCCGATTTTGTTGTTTCTCGATAATCACTAATTTCATACTGATACCAGTGTGTTGGAAGAAGCGAAATCTAACTCCATTACAATGCTGTCATTCCCGCCATAAACACCGCCTACAGCCATTGGATGCTGGAGTAAATGCACCTTTCAAAAGCTATTGTGCAAAGGTTAAGGACAATCGGATACGCAATAATCCTGGCAAATGACATTGTAATTCTGTCAGAGGCGACCAGGGACTTGGTACAGCAGTTGAATGCAGTGAAAAGTGATTATAAGACGAACATCAAAAAAATTAAAATAAGAGTAACGAAATGTTGTCCAACTAAGGAGATGCCGAGGGAATTAGATTAGGAAATGATACTGTAATAATAGTAGATGAGTTTTACTACGAGAGGCTTTCAATAAATAATGCAACACATTCTGACAGGTGGCGGCGCTATATGCAGTCTTCAAAAAGGTGCGTTCCAAGTACAGAGCGATCACTGAGTTTCTTTGAACGGAAAACCAGAGCATCCCAGGTATTCGTAAGCGTTTGCAGAATATCTACAGAGACCTGGCAGTCAACAAAAGCACGGTGAGTTATTGGGCGTCTGCCATCACTGCTGTGGCTACCGCAACCCCCTTTTTTTTTAACCACTTACGTTCCTATTTATGTTCGCCGTCTGAGTTATCGGCTGTTTTAGCGAACGACCCGCGGGCTGTCACCGCGTTTTGCTTTTTACTCTTCGTAGAGATATGGCGATGGACATTTAATATTAAGTTCAGCACCTCCGTTATCTCTATGGCGTATTTTATAGACCTTCGCCAAAGAGGGAGCCCCTGGTTTTAGCTATCTTTCCTTTCGACGATTGAGCTTAACGTGTATTCTCTTTTAATTCCTTATCTGTCTTCGTCTTCTACGGTTCTCCCATGGGCGGGTATCACCTTAGTTGTTTTTAGCACCCTAAAACAAAACAAACTCTCAAAAGAAATGATTCGAATGGCTCTAAGCACTATGGGACTTAACATCCGAGGTCATCAGTCCCCTAGAACTTAGAACTACTTAAACCTAACTAACCTAGGGACATCACACACATCCATGCCCGAGGCAGGATTCGAACCTGCGACCGTAGAAGCAGCGCGGTTCCGGACTGAGGGCCTAGAACCGCTCGGCCACAGCGGCCGGCGGCGTTGGCTCCAACGTTAACCAATAGAGTGGTAGCATGCCGGCACACAGGCCCTCCCAATAAGGTGGAGTAAGGTCGTCGCAGTGATCGAAGATAATGCTCAAAGGTAGGGTTTTGTACGCAGAAAAGTAGGGAATAATGTGATGTATTGGAATCCTGAATAAAACTAACCAGCTTTCAGACAGAAATGTGTTGCATTACTTACTGAACCCTCCTCGTATTTGGGGAGTAAAGTAACTGATGATTTCCGAAGTAGAGTGGATATAAACTGTAGACTGATAATAGGAAGAAAAGCATTTCTGAAAAGAAGGAATTTGTTAAGGACGAATATAGATTTAACTGCAATGAAGTCTGCCGGCCGCAGTGGCCGAGCGGTTCTAGGCGCTTCAGTCCGGAACCGCGCGACTGCTACGGTCGCAGGTTCGAATCCTGCCTCGGGCATGGATGTGTGCGATGTCCTTAGGTTAGTTAGGTTTATATAGTTCTAGGTTCTGATGACCTCAGATGTTAAGTCCTATAGTGCTCAGAGCCATTTTTGAATGAAGTCTTTTCTAAAGGTATTTGTATGGACCGTAGCCTTCAATGGAGGTGAAACGTCGACTATAAGCGATTCAGACAAGAAACTTTGTTTCTGTAGTAGAATGTTGAAGATGATATGTGTAAAGCGAATAACTAATGAGGACGTACTGAATGAAACTGAGGGGAAAGAACTTCTTGGCGTAAGTTGACTGAAAGCAGAGATCTGTTGACAAGACGCATTCTGAGGAATCAAGTAATCACCGAGCGAGGTAGCGCAGTGGTCAGTACACTGCATTCGCATTCGGGAGGACGACGGTTCAGACCCGCGTCCGGCCATCCACATCATCTTTTCCAATACTTCCCTAAATAGCTCCACGCAAATGCCGGGATGGTTCCTTTGAAAGGGCGCGGCCGATTTCCTTTCCCGCTGTTGACTCAATACGAGCCTGTGCGATATAGAAGTCGGCAAGATGTTATAACCAATCTTCCTTTCCTTCCTTCATAAAGTGGAGGGTGAAAATTATAGAGGAAGAACAAGGCTTGAATACATTAAGGAGGCTGAAATGGATGTAGGTTGCAGTAGTTATTCAGGGATATGAAGAGCCTTGCAGATGATAGACTATGGTGGTGAGGTTGATCAAACCAGTCTTTTGACTGAATACCACCACATCTACATCTACATCTACATACATCCTCCGCAATCCACAATACGGTGCGTGGCGGAGCGTACCTTGTACCACAACTAGCATCTTCTCTCCCTGTTCCACTCCCAAACAGAACGAGGGAAAAATGACTGTCTATATGCATGCCTCTGTACGAGCCCTAATCTCTCTTATTTTATCTTTGTGGTCTTTCCGCAAAATATAAGTTGGCGGCAGTAAAATTGTACTGCAGTCAGCCTCAAATGCTGGTTCTCTAAATTTCCCCAGTAGCGATTCGCGAAAAGAACGCCTCCTTTCCTCTAGAGACTCTCGCCCGAGTTCCTGAAGCATTTCCGTAACACTCGCCTGATGATCAAACCTACCAGTAACAAATCTAGCAGCCCGCCTCTGAATTGCTTCCATGTCCTCCCTCAATCCGACCTGATAGGGATCCCAAACGCTCGAGCAGTACTCAAGAATAGGTATCACCAGCGTTCTATAAGCTGTATCCTTTACAGATGAACCACATCTTCCCAAAATTCAACCAATGAACCGAAGACGACCATCCACCTTCCCCACAACTGCCATTACATGCTTTTCCCACTTCATATCGCTCTGCAATGTTACGCCCAAATATTTATCGACGTGACTCTGTCAAGCGCTACACTAATAATGGAGTATTCAAACATTACAGGATTCTTTTTCATATTCATTTGGATTAATTTACATTTATCTATATTTAGAGTTAGCTGCCATTCTTTACACCAATCACAAATCCTGTCCAAGTCATCTTGTATCCTCCTACAGTCACTCAACGACGACACCTTCCCTTACACCACAGCATCATCAGCAAACAGCCGCACATTGCTATCCAACCTATCCAAATGATCATTTATGTAGATAGAAAACAGCGGACCTACCATACTTCCCTGGGGCACTCCAGATGATACCCTCACCTCCGATTACCACTCACCATCGAGGACAACGTACAACAACAACAACAACAACCATTCCATTCAACCTACCCTCCAAGTCCTCTGCCGTCTGACAGAATTATATCAGTAACCAGTAAAGGGTTTATTCCTCCACGCTGAAATGTACAAGATATGCGCTTTGGAATGAGAGAAGGCGTTTCTGCCCCCGGCGACATTTTCAGGAGAAAAGCGACCTTGGACTGGAGAGCCTGGCAGACACTGCGGCCAGAGATGAGAATCTCTCGAGCGGCAGCCGTCTTGCGCTGCCAGGACGGAGAGCTGCAGACGTGCGAGGTCAGGCCGCCTGCGAAAACCGCGTCACGGGCTTTGCAGGCGTCAGAGCAGAACTACAGCGACCTTCTAAAGGAGTGTCCTCAGAAACCAGATGGCAGCTATGAGTCGAGGGACATGAAAGGGAAGCAGTGGTTGGGAAGGGAGTGAGACGGGGTTGTAGCCTATCCCCGGTGTTATTCAATCTGTATGTTGAGCAAGCAGTAAAGGAAACAGAAGAAAAATTCGGAGTAGGAATTAAAATCTATTGTAATTCTGTCAGAGAAAGCAAAGGACCTGGAAGAGCAGTTGAACGGAATGGACAATTTCTTGAAAGGAGGATATAAGATGAACATCAACGAAAGCAATGCAAGGATAATGGAATGCAGTCGAATTAAGTCGGGTGATGGTGAGGGAATTAGATTAGGAAATGAGACGCTTAAAGTAGTAAATGAGTTTTGCTATTTGGGGAGCAAAATAACTGATGATGGTCGAAGTAGAGAGGATATAAAATGTAGACTGGCAATGGCAAGGAAAGCGTTTCTGAAAAAAGAGAAATTTGTTAACATGGGGTATAGATTTAAGTGTCAGGAAGTCGTTCCTGAAAGCATTTGTATGGAGTGTAGCCATGTATGGAAGTGAAACGTGGACGTTAAATCGTTTGGACAAGAAGAGAATAGAAGCTTTCGAAATGTGGTGCTACAGAAGAATGCTGAAGATTAGATGGGTAGATCACATAACTAATGAGGAGGTATTGAATAGAATTGGAGAGAAGAGGAGTTTGTGGCACAACTTGACTAGAAGAAGGGATCGGTTGGTTGAACACGTTCTGAGGCATCAAGGGATCACAAATTTAGCATTGGAGGGCAGCGTGGAGGGTAAAAATCGTAGAGGAAGACCAAGAGATGAATACACTAAGCAGATTCAGAAGGATGTAGGTTGCAGTAAGTCTGCGAGATGAAGAAACTTGCACAGGATAGAGTAGCATGGAGAGCTGCATCAAACCAGTCTCTGGACTGAAGACCACAACAATAACATGAGGGTACTGTTTGAAAAATGTGTTATGAATAGAGTTAGTAGTAAAAAAGTAATATACTGAATCGTCATACCTGATGCTGAAGTTTTTGCTGCATGAGCAGCGAAAATGTAGCAATCGATAAACTTTTCTTCTTTCATTATGTGGGAGAGTGTCAGCGAGAAAACGTTTCGTAAAGATTTGGAATAAGTTCGTTGCAAGTCAAGAAGTGTTGTTCTCCTGAAATACTGAATGAACATAGTCTGGGTATTTGTCTCAAAACATATGCGCAGATTCTGACTGTAGAAGCTAGTTTTTTACGCATCTGAATGATTCTAACGTCATATCTCCTATAGAATATAATGTGTTATACAATGGCATTATTTTGCAGGTACGTTCAGCGTTGTTTGTGGATATCGTATGCAAAGTGTTTTGCGCAAACAATTTGTACCAAAGAAGTAATAAGTTAAAACGTCGGGCCTGAAGCGGCAGTTTTACTGCATGAACACCTATAATGTACTAACTGATAAACATTTTCCCTTTCATCATTTTCTGGGTTATGTTGACGAGAACAAATTTCGCAAACGCTTGAAATTATGTGTAAGAGTTGTTGGAAGTCGTTAAGTGCTCTCACTCTCATACAGGGTGAGTCACCTAACGTTACCGCTGGATATATTTCGTAAGCCTCATCAAATACTGACGAACCGATACCACAGACCGAACGTGAGGAGAGGGGCTAGTGTAATTGGTTAATACAAACCATACAAAAATGCACGGAAGTATGTTTTTTAACACAAACCTACGTTTGTTTAAATGGAACCCCGTTAGTTTTGTTAGCACATCTGAACATATAAACAAATACGTAATCAGTGCCGTTTGTTGCATTGTAAAATGTTAATTACATCCGGAGATATTGTAACCTAAAGTTGACGCTTGAGTACCACTCCTCCGCTGTTCGATCGTGTGTATCGGAGAGCACCGAATTACGCAGGGATCCAAAGGGAACGGTGATGGACCTTAGGTACAGAAGAGACTGGAACAGCACATTATTGGTCTTTTTCACTGACGCACATGTACATTACCATGAGGGGTGAGGTACACGTACACACGTGGTTTCCGTTTTCAATTACGGAGTGGAATAGAGTGTGTCCCGACATGTCAGGCCAATAGATGTTCAATGTGGTGGCCATCATTTGCTGCACACAATTGCAATCTCTGGCCTAATGAATGTCGTACTCGCCGAAGTACATCTGGTGTAATGTCGCCGCAGGCTGCCACAATACGTTGTTTCATATCCTCTGGGGTTGTAGGCACATGACGGTACACATTCTCCTTTAACGTACCCCATAGAAAGAAGTCCAGAGGTGTAAGATCAGGAGAACGGGCTGGCCAATTTATGCGTCCTCCACGTCCTATGAAACGCCCGTCGAACATCCTGTCAAGGGTCAGCCTAGTGTTAATTGCGGAATGTGCAGGTGCACCATCATGCTGATACCACATACGTCGACGCGTTTCCAGTGGGACATTTTCGAGCAACGTTGGCAGATAATTCTGTAGAAACGCGATGTATGTTGCAGTGCTCTCCGATACACACGATCGAACAGCGGAGGAGTGGTCCTCAAGCGTCAACTTTAGGTTACAGTATCTCAGGATGTAATTAACATTTTACAATGCAACAAACGGCACTGATTACGTATTTGTTTATATGTTCAGATGTGCTAACAAAACTAACGGGGTTCCATTTAAAAAAACGTAGGCTTGTGTTAAATAACATACTTCCGTGCATTTTTGTATGGTTTGTATTAACCAATTACACTAGCCCCTCTCCTCACGTTCGGTCTGTGGAATCGATTCGTCAGTATTTGATGTGGTTTACGAAATATATCCAGCGGTAATGTTAGGTGACTCAACCTGTATACTGGGTGAATGAAGTCTGGTTAATTTGCGCGCTGTCGGTTACTCTTCCTCAAGACAAACTCACAGTTTATAATTTTACTTCTTGTCTTATTGTGTTAAGCCTTTAACATAAGATTATAGAGGACGGCAGTTGTTGAACTATGTGAAACAAAATCGTCATAACTTCTGAACGGTTTGCGTTAGGACGTTCAAACTGTACGGTTGGCGGCGGTCCGTGATGGGAATTAGTATGCGCTGTATGGTTTGGTTTAGCGACGAAGTCCACATTCTTTTGGATGGGTTCATCAGTAAGCAAAACGGGCGCATTTTGGAGACTGAGAATCAACATTGCGCGACTGACAAGTCTCTTCACTCACAACGGGTGACTGTGGTGGCAAAGTCCAGTCACAGAGTAATCAGTGCGATATTCCTCGATGGCACAACGACTACCGAACGGTACGTGAAGGTTTTGGAAGATGATTTTATCCGTATTATCCAAAGTGGCCCTGATTTCGACAAGATATGGTTCATGCAAGACGGAGCCCGACCCCATCGAAGCAGGAGAGTGTTTGATGTCCTGGAGAAGCACTGTGGGGACCGCATTCTGGCTCTGGGGTGCCCAGAGGCCACTGGCATCGGCCTCAATTGGCCGCCATATTCTCCGGATCTGAACACATGCGACACGTTTTCATGGGGCTATATTAAAGACAAGGCATACGGCAATAACCCCTAAACCACTGCTGAGCTGAGAACAGCTATTCAGGAGGTCGTCGACAGCATCGATGTTTCGACAGATCCGACACTTTCGCTATTCGTTTGTGCCACATCACCGTCAATGATGGCAAGAATATCGAACATGTCACAACCTAAATCCAAATATCTCTAGCGGCGTTTACATGTTGAATAAAATCTGTCCACGCCGTCGTTTGTAACTAATTTAGGTTCTTTTTGCATATAGTTCGATTACTGTCACGCTGTACCCCTTAACGAGTGGATTATAACAAAAAAATTTTCTTTGTCTTCTGTTTCAAGGATTCCGTGGTGGTCCGTTCGGGAGTCAAAGGAGTTTAAGAAAACCGTCGTTTATATCTCATCATTGGTCGCCCTATATCCCGTTTTCCAGTCTGGGTGAAATGTAATGCTTGCCACGGCAGGCGCTCAGGAAGCATCCTTTTGATGAGGTGGTACCACATTTGTGGTTGTGCCTAATCTGCTCTTCCAGCGTTGTTTCTACGTCCAGAGCTGTATTTATGTCTTCATTCCGCACTCAGTCTCTTGCGTTAATCCAAGAAATGACGACACAAACCTCATCTCGGCCGCTTCAGTACGTCGTTCATCTCCTTTTCTTGGGATCCAGATGTCACTACCATGCATAAGAGCAGGATTACCCAACACGATATAAAAACACTAGAATTTGTTTTGGATATTGGTATCTCTGTCCCGAGTTACTTAAACGAATTTATCCGATCCATTATTTTATTATCACTATTTTGGCTCTTCTTTTAGATTTCTCTTCTGTTCCCATTACTTTTGTTTTGTTTACAGATATACCCATTCGATAAGTTAGTGGAAGAGTGTTCACTGTAAACACATTTCCTTATAAAGCGCTTTCTCCTGTAAACTAGGAAAACCTGGTTATCCGCAGATAAAATAGTGCTAATAAATATGTTCCTTTCTGCCTTATTTGATCTTAAGTCTACCAAAGCTCTTGTATAAATTCTGATTCGAATACCGGGTCCCCTATCTCTTCTACATCGACTCCTGTTTCTTCTTCTATCACATCAGACAAATCATACTCATGCAGGCTTGGAATGTATTCTTTCCATCTATCCGCTCTCTCGTCTGCATTTTACAGTGGAATTCCGGTTGCACTGTTAATGTTATCACTCTTGCTGTAAATGTCACGGAAGGTTGTTTTGACTTTCCTGCATGCTGAGTCAGTGCTACTGACAATCATTTCTTTTTCGATTTCTTCACGTTTTTCATGCAGCCGTTTCGTCTTAGCTTCCTTGCACTTCCTATTCATTTCATTCTCAGCGACTTGAATTTCTGTATTCCTGAGTCTACCGGAAAATTTTTGTACTTTCTCCTTTCATCAATCAATTGAAGTACATCTTCTGTTACCCATGGTTTTTTCGTATTTATCTTCTTTGTACCTGTGTTTTCCTTCCCATCTTCTGTTATCGCCAGTTTTGGGGATGTCCATTCTTCTTCAACTGTACTGCCTCCTGAGCTATTCGTTACTGCCGTATCTATACCCTTAGAGAACTTCAAGCGTTTCTCGCCAATCCCTAGTATTTCCGTATCCCACTTCTTTGCGTATTGAGTCTTCCTGACTAATGTCTTAAACTTCAGCCTACTCTTCATCACTACTATCTTGTGATCTGAGTGTATGTTGCTCCTCGGTACGCCTTACACTCCAGTATCTGATTTGGGAATCTCCATGATATAATCTAACTGAAATCTTCCCGTATCACCCGGCCTTGTCCAAGTATACCACCTCATCTTGTGATTCCTGAAGAGAGTATTTGCTATTACTAGCTGAAGTTTATTCCAGAACTCAATCTTTATCCTGTGACTTCTGAAATTTTCCCGGCGTATTTCTTCTTCTAATAATATCCGGGTATGCAGCCGGATCCCGTCGACATTCTGCCACGATATTTCGGCCCAGAGACGTCCGGCCATCATTAGGTGAGTGCACAACTACTGAAGAGCCCAGGTGCAGTCGCGGTATTTATGGCGAATCTCGCGCATGTGAAATGTACTGGCATCCTACAGCGCATGCGTCAGGTGTTGACATGCGCAGCATAGCCGAGTTGTACGTGCTGCCCTCGGTGGTGGAAATAAAGGTTCATCTAGTCATTCAGTATCGAATGACACTGTCGATTCCGCTGTGATTGTATAATTTTAATACCCAGCACAAACAGCCGGTGTTCTCAGTACCTTAATACATCGAGCGCATATAATATCGGATGATGAAAACCTCCACGCAGAATTAGAACACTTGGAGAAGGTTTTCAAAGAGAATGGCTACACTTCTCGCCAAATAAGGAAGGCCATGCGCAACTATCATAACAAGAAGCAACGCACTGAGGACGCAGATGATGACTTTAAATCAACTGCGTTCCTTCCATACGCCGGGAATGTGTCGTCGAAAATAGGCCGATTACTGAAGAAAAATAAAATCAAGGTTATCTTCCGTCCACCAGCAAAGAACCGGTCCCTGGTTGGATCCGTTAAAGACGATTTACAACTGAAGAAGGCAGGCGTCTACAAAATTCCCTGTGAATGTGGCGCTGCATATATTGGCCAGACGACAAGAACTGTCCATGAACGATGTATAGAACATGAAAGATACACCCGTCTGCGGCAACCGTCAAATTCGGCAGTAGCAGAGCACTGTATTTCTTTGGGACATTCAATGGAATACAATGTAACAAAAATTTTATCCCCGGTTTCCGGTTTTTGGGATTCCGTAATCAAGGAATCAGTGGAAATACGTCTTGCCAATAATCTTATAAATCGAGACAACGGCTTTCAGCTGGATAAAAATTGGAATCCTGTTATTAAAATTATACAATCACAGCGGAATCGACAGTGTCATTCGATACTCAATGACTAGATGAACCTTTATTTCCACCACCGAGGGCAGCACGTACAACTCGGCTATGCTGCGCATGTCAACACCTGACGCATGCGCTGTAGGATGCCAGTACATTTCACATGCGCGAGATTCGGCATAAATACCGCGACTGCACCTGGGCTCTTCAGTAGTTGTGTACTCACCTGATGATGGCCGGACGTCTCTGGGCCGAAATATCGTGGCAGAATGTCGACGGGATCCGGCTGCATACCCGGAAATTATTAGAAGAAAAAAATCTTTATCCTCTCTCGCACTCATTGTACCAAGCCCATATTCTCCTGTAACATTTCCTTCTATTCCTTCCCCTACAACTACATTCCAGTCCCCCATGACTATTAGATTTTAATCTCCCTTTAGATACTGTATTACCTTTTCAATATCCTCATACACTTCCTCTATCTCTTGATCTTCAGCTTGCGACGTCGGCATGTATACCTGAAATATCGTTGTCGGTGTTGGTTTACTGTCGATTCTGATAAAGAATAACCCTATCACTGAACTGTTCACAGTGACACGCTCTCTGCCATATCTTCCTATTCATAACGAATCCTACTCCCGTCATACCATTTTCTCAAAAATGTTCAAATGTGTAAGAATTCCTAAGGGACCACACTGCTAATGTCATCGGTCCCTAGACTTACACAGTACTTAAAGTAACATATGCTAAGAACAACACACAGACAGCCATGGCCGAGGCAGGACTCGAACCTCGGCGGGAGGGGCCGCACAATCTGTGACATTACGCCTCAAACACCGCGGCCACTCCCCGCGGCTTATACCATTTTCTGGTGCTGTTGATATTACCCTATACTCATCTGGCCAGGAATCCTTCTTTCCATTTCACTTTACTAACCCCTACTATATCTAGATTGAGAGCCTTTGCATTTCCCTTTTCAAATTTTCTAGTTTCCCTACCACGTTCAAGCTTCTTACATTCGAATCTCCGACTAGTAGAATGTTGTTATTTCGTTTATTATTCAGTCTTTTTCTCATGGTAACTTCCCCCTTGGCAGTCGCCTCCCGGAGATCCGAATGGGGGACTATACCGAAATCTTTTGCTAAAGGAGAGATCGTCATGACACTTTTTCGATTATAGGCCGTCCTGTGGATACACGTTACATGTCTTTACTGCAGTGGTTTCCATTGCCTTCTGCATTCTCATGCCGTTGATCTTTGTTGATTTCCCCTTTAGGGACAGTTACGCACCCAAAGGACAAGATAGTGGTGGTTCAAATGGTTCTGAGCACTATGCGACTTAACTTCTGAGGTCATCAGTCGCCTAGAACTTAGAACTAATTAAACCTAACTAGCCTAAGGACATCACACACATCCATGCCCGAGGCAGGATTCGAGCCTGCGACCGTAGCGGTCGCCCGGTTCCGGACTGAAGCGCCGAGAACCACACGGCCACCGCAGCCGGCGGACAAGACAGTGACCTGGACCTCTGACCGCTCCTCCGCCCTCTTTGACAAGGCTGTTGGCAGAATGAGGGTGACTTCTTATGCCGGAAGTTTTCGGCCACCAATGCTGATTATTAATCAAAGTTTAAGCACCGGCGGGATTCGGACCCGGAACCGAAGACGTTTTGATTCTGAGTCAAAGACGCCACCCCAAGTCCAATACTACGATATGACTGCCCAAATGATCACCGAACCGGCGTCATGTTTCAATCTTGGCACCAGAAATTGGAAACAGTGCGAAACAAGACTCGTCCGACCTAACGACTTTCTTCCATTGTTCTACAGCCCAGGTTTTGTGGCCGCGGCAGCACGTTTTCCTCTTATGGGCATTTGCACCGCTGATGAGTGGTTTTGGAATTGTACTGCAATTTCCTGTTTCCGGAGCTCCCTTCACTATGTTTTTGTGCTGACAGGGTTCGCGAGTACGACATTCACTTCTGCAGTCAGTTTTGTAGTTGTCGTCCTCTTATTATTCGTCACAATCCTCTTCAATGACCATCTGGCACTATCAGTGACAACCACTCTCTCGTCCGCGTTGTGATATAGGGAGGATGTGTTTCCGCTTTCCGTGCATACGATATAAAATGGTCCAAATGGCTCTGAGCACTATGCGACTTAACTTCTGAGGTCATCAGTCGCCGAGAACCTAGAACTAATTAAACCTAACTAACCTAAGGACATCAAACACATCCGTGCCCGAGGCAGGGTTCGAACCGGCGATCGCAGTGGTCGCTCGGCTCCAGACTGCAGCGCCTAGAACCGCACGACCACTCCGGCCGGCCATACGATATAAATCTTCGATACGGTGCCTCTTGGAACACCAATCAGTTCGGATATCTTGGTTATGGAAGCAGCCACCGTACGAACACCGATACTTTGCGAACGGTCGAATGCACACAGCTCCAAAACAATGCACTCACAGCTACACAGAACACTGTTTTGACCACGTCTGACGCTTGCGACGTATTGAGAACATTGCACAGTTGCTGGTCGTTGTCAAATACAACAGCGCACCCGGCAGTCTTGGTTAGCATCTGCATTTCTCACGTGTTTATTATTTTTATTCAAATCCTGTAGATGTTCCTCGTGGCCTCCTATACCATACTACTGCACAGACCGGTCTCTTGCTTCCTGAGTACATCACGAGACAGTCGACTGTTAGAGCTTTAGATGATTTGAGCATAGAGACGTGATACACCAAACCAGCCGACTGTTTTCTCTTACTAGAGGAATACAAGGAAAGAGATAACACTCCAGGGGGCGGACCCAACCGGTTTGCGGGTACGGGTGGGGAAGGGGCCAGATGAGCATAGGACCCACGTGTAAACCCACTCTCCCCCCACTCCCCACCGCGAAACATTTCCTTATAGCGTTCCTCATTTTTACATTCATCACGTCGCAACTTTTTTTCGCAGAATAAGGTAACATGAAAACTGTCTCTCCAAGTTGGGAAGGAATTCTACACTACTGGCCATTAAAATTGCTACACCAAGAAGAAAAGCAGATGATAGACGGGTATTTATTGGACAAATACATTACACTAGATCTAACATGTGATTTTCACGCAATTTGGGTGCATAGATCCTGAGAAATCAGTACCCATAATAACCACCTCTCGCCGTAATAACGGCCTTGATACGCCTGGACATTCAGTCAAACAGAGCTTGGATGGCGTGTACAGGTACAGCTGCCCATGCAGCTTCAACAGGATACCACAGTTCATCAAGAGTAGTGACTGGCGTATTGTGATGAGCCAGTTGCTCGGCTACCATTGACCAGACGTTTACAATTCGTGAGAGATCTGGAGAATGTGCTGGTCAGGGCAGCAGTCGAACATTTTCTGTATCCAGAAAGGCCCGTACAGGACCTGCAACATGCGGTCGTGCATTATCCTGCTGAAATGTAGGGTTTCGCAGGAATCGAATGAAGGGTATGGCCACGGGTCGTAACACATCTGAAATGTAGCGTCCACTGTTCAAAGTGCCGTCAATGCGAACAAGAGGTGACCGAGACGTGTAACCAATGGCACCCCATACCATCACGCCGGGTGATACGCCAGTATGGCGATGACGAATACACGCTTCCAATGTGCGTTCACCGCGATGTCGCCAAACACGGATGCGACCATCATTATGCTGTAAACAGAACCTGGATTCATCCGAAAAAATGACGTTTCGCCATACGTGAACCCAGGTTCGTCCCTGAGTACACCATCGCAGGTGTTCCTGTCTGTGATGCAGCGTCAAGGGAAACCGCAGCCATGGTCTCCGAGCTGATAGTCCATGCTGTTGCAAACGTCGTCGAACTGTTCGTGCAGATGGTTGTTGTCTTGCAGACTTCCCCATGTGTTGACTCAGAGATCGAGACGTGGCTGCACGATCCGTTACAGCCGTGCGGATAAGATGCCTGTCGTCTCGACTGCTAGTGATACGAGGCCGTTGGGATCCAGCACGGCGTTCCGTATTACCCTCCTGAACCCACCGATTCCATATTCTGCCAACAGTCAGTGGATCTCGACCAACGCGAGCAGCAATGTCGCGATACGATAAATCGCAATCGCGATCGGCTACGATCCGACCTTTATGAAAGTCGGAAATGTGATGGTACGCATTTCTTCTCCTTACACTAGGCATCACTACAACGTTTCACCAGGCAACGCCGAACAACTGCTGTTTGTGTATGAGAAATCGGTTTGAAACTTTCCTCATGTCAGCACGTTGTAGATGTCGCCACCGGGGCCAACCTTGTGTGAATGCTCTGAAAAGCTAATCATTTGCATATCACTACAGCTTCTTACTGTCGGTTAAATTTCGCGTCTGTAGCACGTTGTCTTCGTGGTGTAGCAATTTTAATGGCCGCTAGTGTACTTCAGACAGAAACGTGACAGTAATGTTAGTGCAATTCACGGCGAAATACATCCAGGGAAAATTTTATCCATGTTTATCTATAGCAATTGGCCAGCTTAACTCCGTCGTGTGATATAAATACAATAACCAGACGGCACTTAGACAAGGACCAGCCAAACTGTTTTCAATGAAGGTTAAACACTGACAGTAGCAATCTAAAAACAGAATGTATCAGCACTCCAGGCCCTGGTAAATGTTGATCATCACATCACATACAGCTCTCACTAGAACATTGCGTACTAAGCGAGTTGAAATTAAACACATTCGAGGGCAGACTCAGTAGGAGTAGCAACGGCCGACCAAGAAAATGAAGTCAACAGCACAGAACGCAGTAGCCGATTCCTGCTGCAATTTACAGCACAAGCAAGGCCCTCACCTTCTTGCTTGTTCGACGAAGCCAGCCGCCGCATATCCCGGTGCCAGGAGATATGAAGCAATGGAAATACGAGTGCAGTTCAATAAGTAATGCAACACATTTTTTTTTCTGAAATCGGGGTTGTTTTATTCAGCATTGAAATACACCAGGTTATTCCCCAATCATTTAGCTACACAACACTATTTTTCAACGTAATCTCCATTCAAAGCTACGGCCTTACGCCACCTTGAAATGAGGGCCTATATACCTGCACGGTACCATTCCACTGGTCGATGTCGGAGCCAACGTCGTACTGCATCAATAACTTCATCATCCGCGTAGTGCCTCCCACGGATTGCGTCCTTCATTGGGCCAAACATACGGAAATCCGACGGTGCGAGATCGGGGCTGTAGGGTGCATGAGGAAGAACAGTCCACTGAAGTTTTGTGAGCTCCTCTCGGGTGCGAAGACTTGTGTGAGGTCTTGCGTTGTCATGAAGAAGGAGAAGTTCGTTCAGATTTTTGTGCCTACGAACACGCTGAAGTCGTTTCTTCAATTTCTGAAGAGTAGTACAATACACTTAAGAGTTGATCGTTTCACCATGGGGAAGGACATCGAACAGAATAGCCCCTTCAGCGTCCCAGAAGACTGTAACCATGACTTTACCGGCTGAGGGTATGGCTTTAAACTTTTTCTTGGGAGGGGAGTGGGTGTGGCGCCACTCCATTGATTGCCGTTTTGTTTCAGGTTCGAAGTGATGAACCCATGTTTCATCGCCTGTAACAATCTTTGACAAGAAATTGTCACCCTCAGCCACATGACGAGCAAGCAATTCCGCACAGATGGTTCTCCTTTGCTCTTTATGGTGTTCGGTTAGACAACGAGGGACCCAGCGGGAACAAACCTTTGAATATCCCAACTGGTGAACAATTGTGACAGCACTACCAACAGAGATGTCAAGTTGAGCACTGAGTTGTTTGATGGTGATCCGTCGATCATCTCGAACGAGTGTGTTCGCACGCTCCGCCATTGCAGGAGTCACAGCTGTGCACGGCCGGCCCGCACGCGGGAGATCAGACAGTCTTGCTTGACCTTGCGGCGATGATGACACACGCTTTGCCCAACAACTCACCGTGCTTTTGTCCACTGCCAGATTACCGTAGACATTCTGCAAGCGCCTATGAATATCTGAGATGCCCTGGTTTTCCGCCAAAAGAAACTCGATCACTGCCCGTTGTTTGCAACGCACATCCGTTACAGACGCCATTTTAACAGCTCCGTACAGCGCTGCCACCTGTCGGAAGTCAATGAAACTATACGAGACGAAGCGGGAATGTTTGAAAATATTCCAGAAGAAATTTCCGGTTTTTTCAACCAAAATTGGCCGAGAAAAAAAATGTGTTGCATTACTTATTGAACAGCCCTCGTACACCAACGGCTTCCCAGTAGCGAGACTGCTTCCACGCTGCCGATATTTGCTACGGCGCCGTCACCGGGGCAAACAGCCCCCTTTAGATCTGCTCTTCCTGCTGCCTCGCACGGCACCTGTACTATCCGCCAGACTTGGCAAACGACGTTACTGCTAGGCGTCCCAAAGCAAAATCCTCGCTACTTGCTACAGCTTAGCCCTCGCTCCCTCATCGGCCCGGTAGGTGGCGCCACCGCGCGCTCTGCACACACCACCGGAAGGATGACCGTACCGGCGGAGCCGGCCGGAGTGGCCGAGCGGTTAAAGGCGCTACAGTCTGGAACCGCACGACCGCTACGGTCGCAGGTTCGAGTCCTGCCTCGGGCATGGATGTGTGTGATGTCCTTAGGTTAGTTAGGTTTAAGTAGGTCTAAGTTCTAGGGGACTGATGACCACAGCAGTTGAGTCCCATAGTGCTCAGAGCCATTTGAACCATCGTACCGGCGGCGGGAACATCGCTGATCGAGACACACGGCTCAAGCAGTATTGCAGTCACCAGAAAACAAGCTAACTTCTTGCAGAGAAAGCATAAGAAACCCCCAAGGAAGTTTACATTTGCCAAATACGCAATAAAATAACATCTACAACTGTATTATCTGTTTCTGTATGTCAGGCTAATCTCAGAAACTAATGTAGGGATTCTGATACGGCTGTCACCAATCGATAGATAGACTGATTCACGAGGGAGGTATGTGTGTATAATTTACTGATGCGAAGTAACGGCGAGTGTGTAATATACGTTTTGTTACCTGTTGCATGTTTAATTGGTGTTTGGAGTGACAGTCCTATGAGGAGGTCACTTACACATCATGCGGCATCTGTTGGGAGAAGAAGTAAAGTAAACAGCCTTCGAGACGCCAGAGGAGGGCGAAGTCTGACAGGAACCTTTTTCGCGACTGGTGGCCTAGCGTAAAAAAAAGTGAAGTGCATGGCTGAGCAGAAAGGTCGAGGGGCCAAATCCCAGTCGAGCTACGGATTATTTGGATTGCTTTTTAATCAGTCATCTACCTCTCAAGCTGGCTTTAGACCAGGCAAGAATTGCACTTCACAAATCCTTTATCTTACTCAGTTGACAGAAGATGGCTTTGAGCAGAGAAAGATAACAAGTGTAGCTCTTGTTGACCTTTCGGCGGCCTTTGACACCGTGAACCACAGAGTATTTCCGTACAAAATCTACAACCTGATCCAAAAGATCATTTATGTAGATAGTAAACAACAGCGGACCTACCACACTCCAGATGATACTCCCACCTCCGATGAACACTCACCATCGAGGACAACGTACTGGCTTCTACTACTTAAGAAGTCTTCGAGCCACTCACATACTTGGGAACCAATCCCATATGCTCGTACCTTAGTTAGGAGTCTGCAGTGGGGCACCTAGTCAAACGCTTTCCGGAAGTCAAGGAATATGGCATCCGTCTGATACCCTTCATCCATGGTTCGCAAGATATCATGTGAAAAAAGGGCTAGTTGCGTATCACAGGAGCGATGCTTTCTAAAGCCGTGCTGATGCATGGACAGCAACTTCTCTGTCTCAAGGAAATTCATTATATTCGAACTGAGAATATGTTCAAGAAGCCTGCAACAAACCGATGTTAAGGATATTAGTCTGTAATTTTGAGGATCCGTACTTCTACCCTTCTTATATACAGCCGTAACCTGCGCTTTTTTCCAGTCGCTCGGGACTTTACGTTGGGCAAGAGATTCGCGATAAATGCAAGCTAAATAAGGAGCCAGTGCAGTAGAGCACTCTTTGTAAAACCGAATTGGAATCCCATCAGGACCTGGCGATTTATTTATTCCCAACCCATTCAGATGCTTCACAGCCCCAGGGATGTCTATCACTATGTCCTCAATCCGGGAATCTGTACGAGACTCAAACGGCGGTATGTTTGTACGATTCTCCTGCGTGAAAGATCTCTCAAATGCTAAATTTAAAATTTCAGCTTTCGTATCGCTGTCTTCCGTTGACCAGTGAGTGACTGGATGGAAGCCTTCGACCCGCTTACCGACTTTACGTAAGGCCAGAATTTCCTTGAGTTTTCAGCAAGATCTTTAGCTAAGGTATGACGGTGGTAGAGGTTGAATGCTTCGCGCATCGCTCTTTTTACAGCAGCACGAATCTCTACTAACTTTTGCCTGTCATCATTCTCCCGATCTTTCTTGTACCGCGAGTGCAACTGCCTTTGCTTCCTGAGCTACGCGCTGACGAGGATAATTACAACACTCCTACAGAATCGACGTTTTTTCGTGGACTTCCAAGGAAAACGCAGCCGATGGAGAACTCGAAAGAACGGTCTCCCTCTAGGAAGTATACTGTCACCTACTTTATTTAATGTGTACACTAACGATCAACCACAGCCTCAAGGACGCAAAAGCTTCATACATGCTGATGACCTTGCTGTCGCTGCCCAGGGCAATCGGTTTGAAGATGAAGAGATAATGCTTACACACCGTCTACAACAGCTTGGTACTTACTATGAAAAGAATCAACTCGCACCCAATCCTAAGAAAACGCAAGTGTGTTCATTCCGTCTGAAACATAAACAAGCTGACAGGAAATATGAAATGTTCTGGAATGAAGTTGCACTAGAATATTGCTCCCGCCCCAGATATTTGGGTGTCACTCTCGACCGTACACTGACCTGCAAGGAACGTTGTCTGAACCTGAAGCAGAAAGTATCCTTCAGAAACTGCCTTCTTCGGAAACTGGCGGGATCGAACTGGGGTACACATCCACAAACATTAAGAACAACAGCTCTTGCTTTATGCTATTCTCCAGGAGAGTATGCTAGCCCAGTGTGGTACAATTCAGTATATGCAAAGCAGGTTGATGTAGCCTTAAATGACAGCTGTACATCTACATCTACATCTACATTTATACTCCGCAAGCCATCCAACGGTGTGTGGCGGAGGGCACTTTACGTGCCATTGTCATTACCTCCCTTTACTGTTCCAGTCGCGTATGGTTCGCGGGAAGAACGACTGCCGGAAAGCCTCCATGCGCGCTCGAATCTCTCTAATTTTACATTCGTGATCTCGGGAGGTATAAGTAAGGGGAAGCAATATATTCGATACCTCATCCAGAAACGCACCCTCTCGAAACCTGGACAGCAAGCTACACCGCGATGCAGAGCGCCTCTCTTGCAGAGTCTGCGACTTGAGTTTGCTAAACATCTCCGTAACGCTATCACGCTTACCAAATAACCCTGTGACGAAACGCGCCGCTCTTCTCTATCTTTTCTGTCAACCCGACCTGGTACGGATCCCGCATTGATGGGCAATACTGAAGTATAGGCCGAACGAGTGCTTTGTAAGCCTGTAGCGTTGTTACAGGCTGCCTAAGGCCAACCGCAATGGACAAAGTTCAATGTCTCGCTGGGATAGCTCCATGTGACATCAGAAGTAGCCGCTAACATCGAGAGGCATAAATAAAATACAGTGACCTCGCATCCACTCTTTGGACATCAACCTACCAAGCCAAGACTGAAGTCCAGGAAGAGTTTCCTAACAACCTCAATGCCCTTAGAAGGATCAGCTGCGGCTACCCGACTCAGCAAGTGGAAACAAAGATGCCAACACCTGCAGACTGGATGACACAACAGGAATCCCTGCCGCCTGGACACATGGGGAAGTGGGCCATCTGGAAGTCCTTGAACAGACTACTGACCGAAGTCGCAAGATCGAGGGACAATCTCCTTAAATGGAAGTTCCAACTGCCAACATCAGATGTTAAGTTACATAGTGCTTAGAGCCATCTGAACCATTTGAACCTCTCCTAAGAGTCGTCAGACGCATTTTCTCTGTTGTTTTTGAGAAATTTGCAATTTGACGTTTGCAGTGTGTAGCTGGTGTCAGCCCAAACAATTCCTCCATGCCACATGCCATGTCTTTCATGCGGCGGCCATCGTCAACAGACATCGTCGGTTTGTTTCCCATTGCAAACAAAATTATTTTTAAAGCACAATTTTACACGCCCATTCGGAAGGGCGTTCTCACATTCGTTCTTTTTTTTTTTGGTCATCAGTCTACTGACTGGTTTGATGCGGCCCGCCACGAATTCCTTTCCTGTGCTAACCTCTTCATCTCAGAGTAGCACTTGCAACCTACGTCCTCAATTATTTGCTTGACGTATTCCAATCTCTGTCTTCCTCTACAGTTTTTGCCCTCTACAGCTCCTTCTAGTACCATGGAAGTCATTCCCTCATGTCTTAGCAGATGTCTTATCATCCTGTCCCTTCAGTGTTTTCCACATATTCCTCTCCTCTCCGATTCTGTGTAGAACCTCCTCATTCCTTACCTTATCAGTCCACCTAATTTTCAACATTCGTCTATAGCACCACATCTCAAATGCTTCGATTCTCTTCTGTTCCGGTTTTCCCACAGTCCATGTTTCACTACCATACAATGCTGTACTCCAGACGTACATTCTCAGAAATTTCTTCCTCAAATTAAGGCCGGTATTTGATATTAGTAGACTTTTCTTGGCCAGAAATGCCTTTTTTGCCATAGCGAGTCTGCTTTTGATGTCCTCCTTGCTCCGTCCGTCATTGGTTATTTTACTGCCTAGGTAGCAGAATTCCTTAACTTCATTGACTTCGTGACCATCAATCCTGATGTTTTCTCGCTGTTCTCATTTCTACTACTTCTCATTACCTTCGTCTTTCTCCGATTTACTCTCAAACCATACTGTGTACTCATTAGATTGTTCATTCCGTTCAGCAGATCATTTAATTCTTCTTCACTTTCACTCAGGATAGCAATGTCATCAGCGAATCGTATCATTGATATCCTTTCACCTAGTATTTTAATTCCACTCCTGAACCTTTCTTTTATTTCCATCATTGCTTCCTCGATGTACAGATTGAAGAGTAGGGGCGAAAGGCTACAGCCTTGTCTTACACCCTTCTTAATACGAGCATTTCGTTCTTGATCGTCCACTCTTATTATTCCCTCTTGGTTGTTGTACATATTGTATATGACCCGTCTCTCCCTATAGCTTACCCCTACTTTTTTCAGAATCTCGAACAGGTTGCACCATTTTATATTGTCGAACGCTTTTTCCAGGTCACATTCGTATAGATCGATATTCTTTTCATTGGACTCCATCAGCGACTCAGTAGCGCTGCATGCGTGGCGGTAGCAGCTACCGTGGTCCAGGGCGGCGCTGTCGCTGATGCTGAAGTAGTCGTTATTCTTTGTGTTTTACTGTCCCTGTTAATAAACTTAACTAAACTCCGGCCAAACAGGCCATGAAGGCCCAACAGCACTGACCGGCCGCCGTGTCATCCTCACCCACAGGCGTCCCTGGATGCCGATATGGAGGTCCTTGTTAATACGTATCGATAAAACGAATATCGAAGTAGACGAATGTGAGAGCGCTCTTCCGAATCAGCTCGTACAATTCCGCTGTAGAAATAACTTTTTTTGTAATGGCAAACAAACCAACGCTGTCTGTTGAGAATGGGTGATGCATGAAAGATGTGGCGTGGAGTAACTGTTTGGGTTGACACCAGCTAAACATTGGAAAACCGAAATCACAAATAGCTGCTGTAACAGAGGAGAAAATGCACCTGAAGATTCTTAAGAGACACGCCCGGTAACTTTATTACAATTACGCCAGACAAGTCGGCCGGCCACACACACTTGGTGCTACAAGTAGAAAGCCGGGGCGGATCACTAGATGAACATAACGAAAACAGATGCCTTGTATTTCAGTTTTAAGAGGGAAAGTGACACTATTAATTTCATTAGTACTTCTATAAGCTGCGTAACAAATAAAAATTTACTGGTTGCGATCTATAAAGAAAGCAAGAGGATCGGATAGTACGTGGGTTGTGCAGGAAGTAAGTTCCGATCGGTCGTGAAATGGAAACCACAATGAAAACCAGAAAGGTTTTATTTGCAATAGTTAGGTACACCTTCCACCTACTTCTCTGCATAGTCGCTGCTCCAACTTCGAGTGTTATCGTAGTTTCGTATCAACTTTTCGATATCCTCGTCATAGAAAGGAGCCGCCTGTGCTTTCCGCCAGTTATCTGCACAGGTCTGCAGCTCGTTGTCTGTGGAAAAAATTTTGCCTTCATAGCCAGCGGTTCTTGTGAGCAGAGATGAGACTCAGGGGGAGCCAATTACGAACTTAATTGTGGGTGATCAAATACATCTAACCGGAAACGCTGCAGGAGCGTCTTCATTGCCCCCGCAGTGTGCGGCCGATAATTGGCATGAAGAAGGAACTGCTCGACAGTTGTGTTATGTGGGCTGCATGACACAGGCGAAATCTCTAACCAGGCCGTCATACTTGGCGGGAGACACTATTCCCTACGCATCTTTAAGTGCTCAATATTCACTCAAAACTAAAGAGAGCGACGCGACACGATCGACGGGCATACTGGAGACACTGCCCAACACATCTCTGCAAAGCTTTACCGGATTTTACCAGTGGTTTCCATTTCGCGACCGATCGGAACTTACTTTCTGGACAACCCTCGTATATTTATTTGAATGTATCGAGAAAAATGTTAAAGAGAGAGAGTGTCACTGGCCAGTTCCATTACAACCTGTATGTGTGTAAATGCTGTACAGGGTGGTCCACTGATCGTCACCGGGCCAAATATCTCACGAAATAAGCATCAAACGAAGAAACTACAAAGAACGAAACTTGTCTGAAGGGGGAAACCAGATGGCTCTATGGTTGGCCCGCTAGATGGCGCTGCCGCAATTCAAACGGATATCAACTGCGTTTTTTAAAATAGGAACCCCCATTTTTTTATTACATATTCGTGTAGTACGTAAAGAAATATGAATGTTTTAGTTGGAACACTTTCTTCGCTTTGCGATAGATGGCGCTGTAATAGTCACAAACATATGGCTCACAATTTTGACGAACAGTTGGTAACAGGTAGGTTTTTTAAATTACAATACAGAACGTAGGTACGTTTGAACATTTTATTTCGATTGTTCCAATGTGATACATGTACCTTTGTGAACTTATCATTTCTGAGAACGCATGCTGTTACAGCGTGATTACCTGTCAATACCACATTAATGTAATAAATGCTCAAAATGATGTCCCTCAACCTCAGTGCATTTGGCAATACGTGTAACGACATTTCCTCTGAACAGCGAGTAGTTCGCCTTCCGTAATGTTCGCACATGCATTGAGAAAGCGCTGACACATGTAGTCAGGCGTTGTCGGTGGATCACGATGGCAAATATCCTTCAACTTTCCCCACAGAAAAAAATTCGGGGACGTCAGATCCGATGAACGTGTGGGCCATGGTATGGTGCTTCGACGATCAATCCACATGTCATGAAATATGCTATTCAATATCGCTTCAACCGCACGCGAGCTATGTGCCGGACATCCATCATGTTGGAAGTACATAGCCATTCTGTCATGCAGTGAAACATCTTGTAGTAACATCGGTAGAACATTACGTAGGAAATCAGCATACATTGCACCATTTAGATTGCCGTCGATAAAATGTGGGCCAATTATCCTTCCTGCCATAATGCCGCACCATACATTAACCCGCGAAGGTCGCTTATGTTCCACTTGTCGCAGCCATCGTGGATTTTCCGTTGCCCAATAGTGCATATTATGCCGGCTTACGTTACCGCTGTTGGTGAATGACGCTTCGTCGCTAAATAGAACGCGTGCAAGAAATCTGTCATCATCCCGTAATTTCTCTTGTGCTCAGTGGGAGAACTGTACACGACGTTCAAAGTCGTCGCCATGCATTTCCTGGTGCATATAAATATCGTATGGGTGTAATCGATATTGATGTAGCATTTTCAGCATCGATGTTTTTCAGATTCCGGATTCTCACGCAATTTGTCTGCTACTGATGTGCGGGTCAGCCGCGACAGCAGCTAAAACACCTACTTGGGCATCATCATTTGTTGCAGGTCGTGGTTGACGTTTCACATGTGGCTGAACGGTTCCTGTTTCCTTAAATAACGTAACTATCCGGCGAACGGTCCGGACACTTGGATGATGTCGTCCAGAATACCGAGCAGCATACATAGCACACGCCCATTGGGCATTTTGATCACAACAGCCATACATCAACACAATATCGAGCTTTTCCGCAATTGTTAAACGGTCCATTTTAACACGGGTAATGTATCACGAAGTAAATGCCGTCCGCACTGGCGGAATGTTACGTGATACCACGTACTCATACGTTTGTGACTATTAGAGCACCATCTATCACAAAGCGAAAAAAGTGGTCCAACTAAAACATTCATATTACTTTACGTACTACACGAATATGTAATAAAAAATGGGGGTTCCTATTTAAAAAAAACGCAGTTGATATCCGTTTTACCTATGGCAGCGCCATCTAGCGGGCCATCGGGTTTCCCCCTTCAAGCTAGACGAGTTTCGTTCTTTGTAGTTCTTTCGTTTGATACTTATTTCGTGAGATATTTGGCCTGGTCACTATCAATGGACCATCCTGTATACAGGATGAACATTAATTAAACCAACAAATTGCAGGAACAAATTTCTGACCTGGAGATGGAGAAAAAAAGAGTCCTATGAACCTTTGTCCGGAAATGCATCGTTGCCACGATAGATGGCGCTGATGAATGAAAGTTCCTCTGACCACGTGCCGTATATTCCTTGTATGTTGCAGGCTGTCTGATTGATGCAGCGTACTGTAAGCAGCAGAATGGTCCGGCATTCACGTCGGCGACGAGCCGAGTTGATGTTTGTGTACGGCCAAGCAGACGGAGACGGTCGAGAGGCAGCACGGTTATACCAAAAGAAGTAACCTCACAGGTACCAACCACATCACACAACATTTCATGTCGTTTTCAGACGTTTCTGTGACCACGGGTCCTTTCAGATAGACGAACGTGCAAGGAAGCGGCGGACTGTGCGCACACCAGATTTGGAGGACCTGGTTTTACAGGATATTGAGACGAATCCCAGTAAAGCTCCAGGAAGTGACCAGCTAATATGGTGATGAGGTCCCATACTGCGAGGAGCATTGGGGACGATGCGGGAGACCCATAGCGTCGTACTAGGCAAGGACCTAGTGGAGGTGGTTTGCCATTGTCTTCCTCCGACCGTAATGGGGATGAATGATGATGATGAAGACGAGACAACAACACCCAGTCATCTCGAGGCAGGAAAAATCCCTCACCCTGCCGGGAATCGAACCCGGGACCCCGTGCGCGGGAAGCGAGAATGCTACCGCAATACCACGAGCTGCGGACCAGCCAATATGGTGTACTCCAATGTACGCTTATGTACATCCTGCATGATAACAGCCACTATTCCTATCGCCTTCAAGCCCATGGAGGCCACATTGTGATATGAATGCAATGCAGCTCTGTACTGTGTTCCGGGACGATTTATTGTCCTTTCACGCGCACCGTCCATGTTTGGTCGTAAGTTCACAGGACCTTTTTTGGTCATTTCCTGTCATGAATCATTCCCTGCAGTTTGTCGGTTTTATTAACGTTCACCCTGTGTATATCAGTTATGTTAATTTTGTTGGGTGGTTCAAATGGTTCAAATGGCTCTGAGCACTATGGGACTCAACTGCTGAGGTCATTAGTCCCCTAGAACTTAGAACTAGTTAAACCTAACTAACCTAAGGACATCACAAACAACCATGCCCGAGGCAGGATTCGAACCTGCGACCGTAGCGGTCTTGCGGTTCCAGACTGCAGCGCCTTTAACCGCACGGCCACTTCGGTCGGCTTAATTTTGTTGTTCTTAAACTGTAAAACCATGACATGTTCAATATCCTTGCAAAAGTAATTCATGGACGAAGAAACTACTACTACTACGTGCTAGACCCGGTAAACCACAGAAATTTAAGGCAACACAGAAAGAAATATATGCCTCCAGAAAGATAAAAATTACAAAAAGAGTGACTTTGATGAACGTAGACAGAAAGAACAACACTCCACTTCATTTACACGGGCGCACAATCAATCTCTAGACCATGTTCACAATTGACGAAGAAATTTCTGAAAATGTGCGTTTGGAACACTGCATTCTACGGCAGTAAAACATGGATTGTGCAAAAACTGGAACAGAAGAGAATAGAAGCATTTGAGATGTGGTGCAACAGACGAATGATGAAAATTTGGTGGAATAATAGGGTAAGGAATGAAGAGGTTGTGCGCAGAAAGGGAGAGGAAAGGAATATGTGGAAACCACTGTCAAGGAGAAGGGATAGGATGACAGGACATCTGTTAAGACATCAGGGACTGACTTGCATGGTACTAGGGGAAGCAGTAGAGGGCAAAAACTGTAAAGGAACACAGAGCTTGGAATACATCCAGCAAATAATTGAGGACGTAGGTTGCAAGTGCTAGTCTGAGATGAAGAGGTTAGCACAGGAGAGGAATTCGCGGGGGGGCACATCCGACCGGTAAAAACGTACTAAGCACTGCTGTAAACAAAGTATTAATTCATTAAAATCATTTATATATTTTGTTGATAAGATTGGGGCTTGCGGTAAGTTATATGTGGGCGGTGGGGGAGGTGGGCTGGAAATGGCAACAACCATTCCCTCACTCCCCTCCACCACAAAATAACCTCCGCGCCAGTTTACGCCTCCCTCCCCCCACCCCCTCCCATACTTCCTTCCAGTACTAAATTCGATCCCTTCTTTCATTTAGTTTGCGCTATAAATTTTTTGTCGCCTCAGTTCTATTCAGTAACTTCTCATTAGTTACGTGATCTAGCTAATCTTCAGCATTCCTCTTGAGCACCACATTTCATAAGCGTCTGTTTTTCTCTTCACTAAACTGTTTATCGTCCATGTTTCACTTCCATACAAATCTACGCCCGACACAAAACCAAGAAAAGACTTCCTCTGGTTTCGGCTCTTTAAGAAGAATGGACTGCCATTCCTCCACAGCGATTGACACACACCTCATTGAAAGTGTCTTCAGTAGAGTTGAAGCTGTCGTAACGGTGAATGGAGGACACAGGATAATTATCATAAGGTAGTGTATATGAATGTTCTGGCGTTAGACTTACTTCTCACTGTGCTCCAGATAAATTAACCCTTTCACACCGGAGCTATGATTGTTGCGCCGTGCGCTATGGACGAGCGTCGTTCCAGCCGGGCCGTGCTTCGCTGTACGGCACATTTTTCGAGCTGCCCGCGGCGCTACTCTGTCGTTTCACATCCGTAGTGTTATCGCAATTCTTTTTATTTATTCGGGAAAAGATTGATACAAATCGCACATGTTTTTGATATTCATTTTGAATAAAGGCGGTTTTCTTGGATCTTTCAGGTAATTCGTATATGAATGTTCTGGCGTTAGACTTACTTCTCACTGTGCTCCAGATAAATTAACCCTTTCACACCGGAGCTATGATTGTTGCGCCGTGCGCTATGGACGAGCGTCGTTCCAGCCGGGCCGTGCTTCGCTGTACGGCACATTTTTCGAGCTGCCCGCGGCGCTACTCTGTCGTTTCACATCCGTAGTGTTATCGCAATTCTTTTTATTTATTCGGGAAAAGATTGATACAAATCGCACATGTTTTTGATATTCATTTTGAATAAAGGCGGTTTTCTTGGATCTTTCAGGTAATTCGTATATGAATGTTCTGGCGTTAGACTTACTTCTCACTGTGCTCCAGATAAATTAACCCTTTCACACCGGAGCTATGATTGTTGCGCCGTGCGCTATGGACGAGCGTCGTTCCAGCCGGGCCGTGCTTCGCTGTACGGCACATTTTTCGAGCTGCCCGCGGCGCTACTCTGTCGTTTCACATCCGTAGTGTTATCGCAATTCTTTTTATTTATTCGGGAAAAGATTGATACAAATCGCACATGTTTTTGATATTCATTTTGAATAAAGGCGGTTTTCTTGGATCTTTCAGGTAATTCGCATAATTTTTTCGTACATTCTGTAAGATACGTCACAGGCGATTCTAGAAGTCAGACAAGGGGGGGGGAGTCTAATGGGGGGGAGGGGGCTTGGGGGTATGGAATATGGCTTAACAAAAGGAGAGTTGGGGTCGTCTACCGACAAATTGGTAAAATTTGGTGTTGCTTAAAGCAGTATTTGGTAACTGTTTTGAAGTTCTACTGCAGGCAAGCTCATTGCCTTCCATTTTTTGTGGGCAGGTGGTATGGACCAAAACAAGAAAAAATTGTCTAGTAAACATGGGCTCCAAAAATCATACCTTAGGAGCTACGAACAATGGTTCAGTAGAAGAGACGTGTTTCCCAACAGCAGAGATGAAGAAGTGCTCATAGCTCTTAAGGTATGTATTTTAGAGCCCCTGTTATCTAGACTTTGATTCTATCAAGAAACGCTGCGGCCGGTCGGGGTGGCCGAGCGGTTCTAGGCGCTACAGTCTGGAACCGCGAGACCGCTACGGCCGCAGGTTCGAATCCTGCCTCGGGCATGGATGTGTGTGATGTCCTTAGGTTAGTTAGGTTTAAGCAGTTCTAAGTTCTAGACGACTGATGACCTCGGAAGTTAAGTCCCACGGTGCTCAGAGCCCTTTGAACCATTTGAACCGCTGTGCATAGCGATAGTAGACTATAAGGAAGGAGAGACACACAGCAGTCAGTCGCAATTCCATTAGCTTTTATTATTCTTGCAAATCTAGATGTCGGCTGTAAATAGCTATCTTTAGTGCATTTTAGTTATATTTCAACAGACTAGCCGCAGTTCATGTCACCACATCTTCTTACAGTTATATAGGCAGAAGGACACTAGATTTCCAAGAATAATGTCTACATTTACATATCTACATACATACTCCGCTAGCCACCAAGCGTTGTGTGGCGGAGGGCACAATTCGCGCCAAAGTCACATTTCTCCCCCTCTGTTCCACTCGCTGATCGCGCCAGGGAAAAACGACTGTCTGAACGCCTCAGAACGAGCTCTAATTTCCCCTATCTTTGAATGGTGATCATTGCGCTATTTGAAAGTTGGTGGCAATAATATATGCTCTACATCCTCGGCGAGCATCGGATTTCGGAATTTAGTGAGGAGCCCCTTCCGCTTAGCGCGTCGTCTATCTGCAAGTGCGTCCCACTTCAAACTTTCTATAAGATTTGTAACGCTCTCGCGATGGAAAATTGTACCAGTCACGAATCTTGCCGCTCTTCTTTGGACCTTCTCAATCTCTTGAATCAGACCCAACTGGTAAGGGTCCTAAACATACGAACAATACTCTAAGACTGGACGAACTAACGTATTGTACGCAATTTCTTTTGTTGAAGGACTGCATCCCTTCAGAATTCTAGCAAAAAACTGCAATCTAGCAATAAAAGCTAATGGGATTGTGACTGACTGGTGTGTGCCTGTTCTTACAGAATTGTTTGTTTGAAAAGATCGTTTCTGTCATATCCTTTGATATTGAGAATTCCTTTGGGACACGTTGTGTGTGTGTGTCTACGTATATATATATATATATATATATATATATATATATATATATATATATATATATATATATATATACTGGGTAATCAAAAAGTCAGTATAAATTTGAAAACTGAATAAACCACGGAATAATGTAGATAGAGAGGTAAAAATTGACACACATGCTTGGAATGACATGGGGTTTTATTAGAACCACAAAACAAACAAAGTTCACAAAATGTCCGACAGATGGCGCTGGACAGCAAAACATCAGTGACTGCGCATGACAATCGTGTATAAAAGGAGCTGTAATGAGAGAGAGAATCAGATGCGCCAGCAGTCGCAGCATGTTGACGTTACCTGAAAAGGCGCTTTTAGTGAAGCCGTATTATCAGAATGCGGAATGTGCTACTTCAGCGTTACGATCCTATCGCCATAGGAAGGGGATTCGAACGGGTAAAGGTCCGTTGACAAATGCAGCTGTGGCGAGAATGATTTCGAAGTTCGAAGCCACGGGTTGTTTAGACGATAGACCCCGTAGTGGCCGTCGAGCACAAGGCGTAATGCTGCTGAGACAGTTCAGGAAGACATGGAGACTGTAGCGGGTCCGTCTACCGGTATGCACGGGGAAGTCAGCGCTCGTGCAGTCGCACGTCGCAGCGGCATTCCATACACTACTGTTTGGTTGGCACTTAGGCGTATCCTCCGATGCTATCCCTACAAAATCCATCGGCATCATGAACTGTTACCTGGCGATTTAGTGAAGCGGAGGGCATTCGCGGTGTGGACGTTTCAAAAGCTGGCGGAAGATGACGATTGGTTGAGTAACGTGTTGTGGACCGACGAAGCTCATTTCAAGCTCCGAGGGTCTGTCAACGCCCACAACTGCAGAATTTGGGCTACCGAAAATCCTAGAACTGTTGTGGAAACTCCATTGCACGACGAGAAAGTCACGGTATGGGTTGGATTTACCACATCTACCGTTATCGGGCCGTTTTGCTTCGAGGAAATGCGTGACTCTGATTTTGTAAGTGCTACCGTGACGGGTGAGAGTTACGCCGATATGTTACAGAAGCGCATCATCCCCAGCCTGGCTGATAAACACCTGCTGGAACGTACGATGTTTATGCAGGATGGCGCTCCACCCCATATTGCTAGACGCGTGGAAGATCTCTTGCGCGCGTCGTTTGGTGATGATCGTGTGCTCAGCCGCCACTTTCGTCATGCTTGGCCTCCCAGGTCCCCAGACCTGAGTCCGTGCGATTATTGGCTTTGGAGCCGGCCGCGGTGGTCTCGCGGTTCTAGGCGCTCAGTCCGGAACCGTGCGACTGCTACGGTCGCAGGTTCGAATCCTGCCTCGAGCATGGATGTGTGTGATGGCCTTAGGTTAGTTAGGTTTAAGTAGTTCTAAGTTCTAGGGGACTGATGACCTAAGATGTTACGTCCCATAGTGCTCAGAACGATTTGAACCATTTTTTTTATTGGCTTTGGGGTTACCTGAAGTCGCAAGTGTATCGTGATCGACCGACATCTCTAGTGATGCTGAAAGACAACATCGGACGCCAACGCCTCACCATAACTCCGGACACGCTTTACAGTGCTGTTCACAACATTATTCCTCGACTACAGCTATTGTTGAGGAATGATGGTGGACATATTGAGCATTTCCTGTAAAGAACATCATCTTTGCTTTGTCTTACTTTGTTATGCTAATTATTACTATTCTGATCAGATGAAGCGCGATCTGTCGGACATTTTTTGAATTTTTGTATTTTTTGGTTCTAATAAAACCCCATGTCATTTCAAGCATGTGTGTCAATTTGTATCTCTCTATCTAAATTTTTCAGGGTGAGTCACCTAACGTTACCACTGGATATATTTCATAAACCACATCAAATACTGACGAACCGATTCCACAGACCGAACGTGAGGAGAGGGGCTAGTGTAATTGTTTAATGCAAACCATACAAAAATGCACGGAAGTATGTTTTTTAACACAAACCTACGTTTTTTTAAATGGAACCACGTTAGTTTTGTTAGCACATCTGAACATATAAACAAATACGTAATCAGTGCCGTTTGTTGCATTGTAAAATGTTAATTATAACCTAAAGTTGACGCTTGAACCCACCGACGTTCAGTTGCGCATTGTAACAAACACGGGCCACGGTCGGCGAGCAGCACCTGCAGGGACATGTTTACGATGACGACCGTGTTTACGAGTGTGGCTGTAGTGCACTGTTGTGGTTTGGTCTAGCTGTCGCAGTGTCCGCATGTAGCGCTTGCTGCTATTGTTATTCTACAGTCGTCTCCGCACGCAGACCAACTGTAGTACACCGTGTTATCAGACGTCTGTGATGGTGTAGTGTTGTAGGAACTGTGACCATGAAGTACTCGAACTCTGAAAAGGCGGAGATGATACTCATCTATGGCGAGTGTCGACGAAATGCAGCTGAAGCCTGCAGGGTGTATGCAGAACGATTCCCGGACAGAGAGCATCCAACGTGCCGCACATTGCAAAACATCTACCGCCAACTGTATGCAATAGGTATGGTCGTAGCACGCAAACGGGTCCGTAACAGGCCCGTCACAGGAGAAGCGGGTGCAGTTGGTGTGTTAGCTGCTGTTGCCATGAACCCACACACGAGTACACGGGACATTACGGGAGCCGGTGGACTGAGTCAAAGTAGTGTCATGCGCATACTGCATCGTCACCGCTTTCACCCGTTTCATGTGTCGCTACACCAGCAATTACATGGTGATGACTTTAATCATCGAGTGCAATTCTGTCAATGGGCATTAACAGAGAATGCGTTGCAGTTCTACCTGTTTACCGATGAAGCGGGTTTCACAAACCACGGGGCAATGAATCTAAGGAACATGCATTACTGGTCCGTGGACAATCCTCGCTGGTTCAGACAGGTAGAGCGACAGCGACCGTGGACTGTAAATGTATGGTGCGGAATCATTGGCGACCACCTCATTGGTCCTCACTTCATTGCAGGGGCCCCAACAGCTGCAACATACATCGCGTTTCTACAGAATGATCCGCCAACGTTGCTCGAAAATGTCCCACTGGAAACGCGTCGACGTATGTGGTATCAGCATGCACATTCCGCAATTAACACTAGGCTGACCCTTGATAGGATGTTCGGCGGGCGTTTCATAGGACGTGGAGGACGCATAAATTGGCCAGCCCGTTCTCCTGATCTTACACCTCTGGACTTCTTTCTGTGGGGTACGTTAAAGGAGAATGTGTACCGTGATGTGCCTACAACCCCAGAGGATATGAAACAACGTATTGTGGCAGCCTGCGGTGACATTACATCAGATGTACTGCGGCGTGTACGACATTCATTACGCCAGAGATTGCAATTGTGTGCAGCAAATGATGGCCACCACATTGAACATCTATTGGCCTGACATGTCGGGACACACTCTATTCCACTCCGTAATTGAAAACGGAAACCACGTGTGTACGTGTACCTCGCCCCTCATGGTAATGTACATGTGCGTCAGTGAAAAAGACCAATAAAAAGGTGTTAGCATGTGGACGTAATGTGCTGTTCCAGTCTCTTCTGTAGCTAAGGTCCATCACCGTTCCCTTTGGATCCCTGCGTAATTCGGTGCTCTCCGATACACACGATCGAACAGCGGAGGAGTGGTACTCAAGCGTCAACTTTAGGTTACAATAACTCCGGATGTAATTAACATTTTACAATGCAACAAACGGCACTGATTACGTATTTGTTTATATGTTCAGCTGTGCTAACAAAACTAACGTGGTTCCATTTTTTAAAAAAAACCTAGGTTTGTGTTAAAAAACATACTTCCGTGCATTTTTGTATGGTTTGTATCAACCAATTACACTAGCCCCTCTCCTCACGTTCGGTCTGTGGAATCGATTCGTCAGTATTTGATGTGGTTTACGAAATATATCCAGCGCTAATGTTAGGTGACTCACCCTGTATATATATATATATATATATATATATATATATATATATATATATATATTGTTTGTGTGTGTGTGTGTGTGTGTGTGTGTGTGTGTGAGTGAGAGAGAGAGAGAGAGAGAGAGAGAGAGAGAGAGAGAGAGAGTGGTCGTTACAAGTACGGATTTATGGAAGAGAGAGGAAAGATTCAAGGAGGAGATTCACGACTGGACGAACGTGCGCTTTATGCTAAGATATGGGACCACTGACGCAGGAGATCAAGCAGCCTGAGTGACCAAGCCTGGCCCGTGACCTCAGTGGCACATGGGGCAGCGGGGCTGGACGCCGCCGACCTCCAGCGAGGCCCGCCCGCCGCTGCTGAGCTGATCGGCACATCCGCTACTCCAGAGTAGAGCGGAGGCGCCCGAAGCGCAGCCAGTTCTCCAGGTCGAGTGGACACTTTTGCGACCCGTTTCTCACGCGCGCCGCCGCATCGCCGACCAGTTTCTGCGTCCGGACCCACCAAACGGGCTCAACTACGTTCCAGATGGATTTCGTGAGTCCCGACATGTTCTCAGAGCGTGACCCACCAGAAGCGAAGAGACCTTCTGCATCGAAACCAACATCGACGATTCTAAATTTGAAACGTCCCCTTAGAAAAATTAATGAATGACTGTGCTGATAAACCTCTTACATTATTTGCTTTTCAAACAGCTGAGCAAATCTAAACGTACTCAGACATTACTCTCATAACTTATTCTGATCAACACTAAACTGACTCACAATATTTTTAGTGCAACGCAATCTGACTTTCAATAATCCCTACAAAAGAATGGCCCTGACTAACATTAACCTATACCTTTCACAAATCACTTACCTCACAAAAATCTTCGTTACTCGAACTACTGCAATACAGCGAGCGCCACTACTGCCAGCTAAATAAAAGATTCAACTACGGAAGGCACTAACTACTGATAGGCATAGTTAGCAAATGACAGATTTTAATAGAGAACAAACAATGTATTTACCTTAATAGTGTTCAAAAGTCATAATATATACATCAGTTCATGACATCCAGTCTTACAAATTTACTGTCTCTGATGGACACACGTCCAGATCATCCGCTCTCAAAACTCTGCCATCTCTCTCCCCACATCCACCACTGCTGGCGGCTCACCTCCAACTGCGCAACGCTACGCGCTGTTAACAGCCAACTGCCCACTACAATACAGAATTTTTCAACCATACAAACCAGACATAGAATGCACACAGCACAGCCAGTGATTTTCATACAGAGCGCTACTTGGCGTTACCAATATAAAAACCTAAACAGCCTACTTACAAATTCAACCGCGTTCTTACATTTTTTTTTTCCCTTCAGTCTCCTGACATGCGTGAAGCACCCTGCCGCAACTTCATCTGCATCTACATGATTACTCTTTAATTCAATATTAAGTGCCTGGCAGAGGTTTCATCGAACATCTTCAAGTTATTAGGTTGGTCCATAAGTTCGTATTATGTTGCATGTTGGTATTCCGGTTGCTATGGTTTTATTTCTCCATTGTAATTTTTTACTTGTAGTTCACTGTTGCCATTTGAGTTCACATATTGCCATTTGGAGATAGTGACTGTAACTGTGGACGCTAGAAAATGTGGAGCCAAGTGGAGAAACCGGGAACATTCCCGACATATTCTTCTGTTTGATTTCCAGAGGGGGGTGACAGCAGCGGAGGTAGCCAGAATCATAACATGTAAGCTTTCACGGCCGGCGTCTTCATTGATTAAAACTTACGGGCTGAATTGCTGTGGTCCATATATAAAACAACTACTCCTTCCTGACGTTTCGTTACCTACTGCGGGCAACATCTTCTGAGGTGAGTCGGCGACTGGCTGCCAGGCGCTGATGGTACCGCTTATATATAGCGCTTAGATGGCGCCACCACTCGTCACGTGCTTTCGACTTTAAAACTATCTCCGGCTAGTGCCATCTCTCTCGATTACAGGTAGTCGATTGTCACTTCGTTGCTACCAAGTCGACCGCCATATCTTGTCTAGTTTTAATCCTTCTTCTTTTCTATTAAAATTATTTCCGTGCTTGTAGATCTCTATAGCTTCTCTATACATGAGGGTATAATAATGTGAGGTCCTAGCTATCACGTTTGTCTCACTAACTTTTATTTCGTGATCACCGTCTTTGAAAACGTGTTCCGGTACAGCTGATTTGTCAATCTGTCCCAATCTACAGTTCCTTTTGTGTTCTGTTAGGCGGGTATTAACACTCTTTTTAGTTGTTCCAATATAAACCATGCCACAGCTAATGTCTTGTCGCTAATGTACATTACATACGACCAGAATCTCTTTGGATTTTATACCAAATTTCGGGACACAGTTCGTTGTGCAAACTATTATAATCACCTCGCATTGTGATCCGCGGTAAATTTCATGCTTCCCTAAAACATCGCCAATCTAGGATATTTTTTGATCTAGGATATTTTTTGTTCTTTTAAATTTGGCACGCTTCTTTCCGTTACCTTTACAACAGTGTTAATAACACTTTGCTGCATTTTATAAATTTTGGAACGATTTTTATGACTGTAAAGTGACATTTAAAATATTTCTCATTCTGATTACAAATCGGATCTTTTTATACCACGTCAGATTCTCCTACAAATCACTTCTGAAGTTTTAGCTGAAATCACATTTTTCTATTGACGGGGATTTTTTTAAAACGTTAACAGTTAACTATTATTTTGTAGCCTTGTATAGAATAACTACACCCTTAATTAGAGTAGATAGTCGTTTTATGTTCACTTAAATAAGCTATTAGTTACTGAAAAAACACAACACATTATGGTAGTTTAACTTCCCTTCGCCGATTTCACTGCATCAAGTTCTTTCTGGCAAGGGGAGAAACTTGTCTTCCTTTATTATCTCCCTTCAGCAGTTTCGGCTCTTTTTAGCATAAAACAGAAGTCAGCCAACATGTTTGCTTTCCATCTTGCCAGGCATCTCTTTATCCAATCTCCTTGATGTCCTGGTGGGACCGTGATCTTTCTTCCTCACTGACTTTGCCAAGCTTCGCGCAAAAAAGTGAATATGTGAATGTAGAAAATGAAGATTCACACTCATGTTACATTATAACTTCATGAAACTCTGGAATATTATTTAAATCAAGGTTTTATTATAGTGATGTTTGACGTTGCCCAAAAAGTTGGCCATTACTTCTTTGAGCAAGCAGTAAAGGAAACAATAGAAAAATTCGGAATAGGTATGGAGAAGAAATAAAACATTTAACTTTCGCCGATGATATTGTAATTCTGTCAGAGACAGCAAAGGACTTGGAAGAGCAGTTGAACGGAATGGACAGTGTCTTGAAAGGAGGATGTAAGATGAACATCAACAAAAGCAAAACGAGGATAATGGAATGTAGTCGAATTAAGTCGGGTGATACTGAGGGAATTAGATTAGGAAATGAGACACTTAAAGTAGTAAAGGAGTTTTGCTATTGGGGGAGCAAAATAACTGATGATGATCGAAGTAGAGAGGATATAAAATGTAGACTGGCAATGGCAAGGAAAGCGTTTCTGAAGAAGAGAAATTTGTTAACATCGAGTATAGATTTAAGTGTCAGGAAGTCGTTTCTGAAAGTATCTGTATGGAGTGTAGCCATGTATGGAAGTGAAACGTGGACGATAAACAGTTTAGACAAGAAGAGAATAGAAGCTTTCGAAATGTGGTGCTACAGAACAAAGCTGATGATCAGATGGGTTGATCACATAACTAATGAGGAGGTATTGAATAGAATTGGGGAGAAGAGGAGTTTGTGCCAGCCGAAGTGGCCGTGCGGTTAAAGGCGCTGCAGTCTGGAACCGCAAGACCGCTACGGTCGCAGGTTCGAATCCTGCCTCGGGCATGGATGTTTGTGATGTCCTTAGGTTAGTTAGGTTTAACTAGTTCTAAGTTCTAGGGGACTAATGACCTCAGCAGTTGAGTCCCATAGTGCTCAGAGCCATTTGAACCATTTTGAGGAGTTTGTGACGCAACTTAAGTAGAAGAAGGGATCGGTTGGTAGGACATGTTCTGAGACTTCAAGGGATCACCAATTTAGTATTGGAGGGCAGCGTGAAGGGTAAAAATCGTAGAGGGAGACCAAGAGATGACTACACTAAACAGATTCAGAAGGGTGTAGGTTGCAGTAAGTACTGGGAGATGAAGAAGCTCGCACAGGATAGAGTAACATGAAAACAATGAAGCCTTTGTCGAAATGTGGGAAGGGGGCGTTCTAAAGGGCATGGTCACTGGCTTTTGGGCCAAGAGTGGAAGCATTTTCCAAAATGCTAAGTTTGTAGACTGTTTGCGTGCGCCGTGGTTAATGTACACTACTGGCCATTAAAATTGCTACACCAAGACGAAATGCAGATGAAAAACGGGTATTCATCGGACAAATATACTATACAAGAACCGACATGTGATTACATTTTCACGCAATTTGGGTGCATAGATTCTGAGAAATCAGTACCCAGAAGAAACACCTCTGTTCGTAATAACGGCCTTGATACGCCTGGGCATTGAGTCAAACAGAGCTTGGATGGCGTGTACAGGTACGGCTGCCCATGCAGCTTCAACACGATACCACAGTTCATCAGGAGTAGTGACTGGCGTATTGTGACGAGCCAGTTGCTCGGCCACCATCGGCCAGACGTTTTCAGCTGCTGAGAGATCTGTAGAATGCGCTGGCCAGGGCAGCAGTCGAACATTTTCTGTATCCAGAAAGGCCCATAAGGGACCTGCAACATGCGGTCGTGCATTATCGTGCTGAAATGTAGGGTTTCGCAGGGATGGAATAAAGGGTTGAGCGACGGGTCGTAACACATCTAAAATGTGACGTCCACTGTTCAAAGTGCCGTTAATGTGCACAAGAGGTGACCGAGACGTGTAACCAATGGCACCACGTACCATCACGCCGGGTGACACGCCAGTAGGGCGATGACGAATACACGCTTCGAATGTGCGTTCACCGCGATGTCGCCAAACACGGATACGACCATAATGATGCTGTAAACAGAACCTGGTGTCATCCGAAAAAATGACGTTTGGCATTCGTGCACCCAGGTTCGTCCCTGAGTACACCATGGCAGGCGCTCCTGTGTGTGATGCAGCGTCAAGGGTAACCGCAGCCGTGGTCTCCGAGCTGATAGTACATGCTGTTGCAAACGTCGTCTAACTGTTCGTGCAGATGGTTGTTGTCTTGCAGACGTCCCCGTCTCTTGACGCAGGGATCGAGACGTGGCTGCACGATCCGTTACAGTCATGCGGATAAGATGCCTGTCGTCTCGACTGCTAGTGATACGAGGCCGTAGGGATCCAGCACGGCGTTCCGTATTACCCTCCTGAACCCACTGATTCCATATTCTGCTAACAGTCATTGGAGCTCGACCAACGCGAGCAGGAATGTCACGATACGATAAACCGCAATCGCGATAGGCTACAATACGACCTTTATCAAAGTCGGAAACGTGATGGTGCGCATTTCTCCTCCTTACACGAGGCATCACAACAACGTTTCACCAGGGAACGGCGATCAACTGCTGTTTGTGTATGAGAAATCGGTTGAAAACTTTCTTCGTGTCAGCACGTTGTAGGTGTCGCCACCGGCACCAACCTTGTGTGAATGCTCTGGAAAGCTAATCATTTGCATATCACGGCATCTTTTTCCTGTCTGTTAAATTTCGCGTCTGTAGCACGTCATCTTCGTGGTGTAGCAATTGTAATGGCCAGTAGTGTATACTATGCACAGCAAAATGGCGCTATCCAAAACTGGAGCCGCGTTAGCTGTGGTGCATCACAGGCAAGAGCTGAGAGGACTCAAGTACGGCTGCTGAGATGTGTACGGGCGCAAGGACGTGCAACTTTGAGTAACTAACGCTACCAATAGTGTCTCCTCATTGACCGCTCAGCGAACGTTGCTGAGTATGGGCCTCTGCAACAGGTGCCTGGTCCATGCACCCATGGCGACTGCTGTTGATCGGCGACGAAGACTGGAATTTACACCCCAGTACCGCAACTTTAGGCCCACTGAATGAATACAGGTGGCCTTTTCATATGAATCACGTTTTATGCTCCATCAGAGTCATAGTCTTTGGCGTGAACATGTGAAAGCAAACATCAAATGCAGAATGAGATTTTCACTCTGCAGCGGAGTGTGCGCTGATATGAAACTTCCTGGCAGATTAAAACTGTGTGCCCGACCGAGACTCGAACTCGGGACCTTTGCCTTTCGCGGGCAAGTGCTCTACCAACTGAGCTACCGAAGCACGACTCACGCTCGGTACTCACAACTTTACTTCTGTCAGTATCTCGTCTCCTACCTTCCAAACTTTACAGAAGTTCTCCTGCGAACCTTGCAGAACTAGCACTCCTGAAAGAAAGGATATAGCGGAGACATGGCTTAGCCACAGCCTGGGGGATGTTTCCAGAATGAGATTTTCACTCTGCAGCGGAGTGTGCGCTGATATGAAACTTCCTGGCAGATTAAAACTGTGTGCCCGACCGAGACTCGAACTCGGGACCAGTTCTGCAAGGTTCGCAGGAGAACTTCTGTAAAGTTTGGAAGGTAGGAGACGAGATACTGGCAGAAGTAAAGCTGTGAGTACCGGGCGTGAGTCGTGCTTCGGTAGCTCAGTTGGTAGAGCACTTGCCCGCGAAAGGCAAAGGTCCCGAGTTCGAGTCTCGGTCGGGCACACAGTTTTAATCTGCCAGGAAGTTTCAAACATTAAATGGTTCAAGTGGCTCTGAGCACTATGGGACTTAACTGCTGATGTCAATAGTCCCCTAGAACTTCGAAGTACTTAAATCTAACTAACTTAAGGACATCACACACATCGATGCTCGAGGCAGGATTCGAACCTGCGACCGTAGCGGTCGCGCGGTTCCAGACTGTAGCGCCTAGAACCGCTAGGCCACCCCGGCCGGCAAGCAAACAGCCTGCAACAATCGTTGGAAGGGTCCAGACTGGATGAGGTCTAGGGAATGGCATTCTCTTGGTGATCTCGTCATTCTGGAAAGCACAGTGGATCAACAAAAATCTGCATCTATGCTTGGGGACCATGTCCACTCCTGCATACTGTTTGTTTTTCCTCGGTGCGATGGCATCTACCAGCAGTACAATGCAACGTGTCAAACGGCTTTTACTGTATGTGCCTTGTTGAAAGGGTACTATGATGGGTTTGGCGAACTACTCATAAAAACAGAATTGAAATCAGTGCAGAAAACTACAACACAGAAAATGACTACTGGACAAAGCTCAAAAATCATGAAGCTTGTTTTGCTAATCCTCTAACTAGACACTACATTTTTTATCGTAAACTATACTATTCATGTCTGCCCCGGTAGCTGCGTGGTTGCCGGCACTTACAGCGTCCCCAGTGCTGTATTACGAGAAGACTTAAAAAACAGTATTTATGAAGAAGAGACCTTTAAAAATTGAATAATATATTTTTATCATTTTGACAATGTTAACTGGAATACTCTGAAGGTGGCAGGGGTAAAATACAGGGAGCGAAAGGCTATTTACAATTTGTACAGAAACCAGATGGCAGTTATAAGTGTCCAGGGGCATGAAAGGGAAGCAGTGGTTGGGAAAGGAGTGAGACAGGGTTATAGCCTCTCCCCGATGTTATTCAATCTGTATATTGAGCAAGCAGTAAAGGAAACAAAAGAAAAATTCGGAGTAGGTATTAAAATTCATGGAGAAGAAGTAAAAACTTTGAGGTTCGCCGATGACATTGTGATTCTGTCAGAGACAGCAAAGGACTTGGAAGAGCAGTTGAACGGAATGGACAGTGTCTTGAAAGGAGGGTATAAGATGAACACCAACAAAAGCAAGACGAGGATAATGGAATGTAGTCAAATTAAATCGGGTGATGCTGAGGGAATTAGATTAGGAAATGAGACACTTAAAGTAGTAAAGGAGTTTTGCTATTTAGGGAGTAAAATAACTGATGATGGTCGAAGTAGAGAGGATATAAAATGTAGACTGGCAATGGCAAGGAAAGCGTTTCTGAAGAAGAGAAATTTGTTAACATCGAGTATAGATTTAAATGTCAGGAAGTCGTTTCTGAAAGTATTTGTATGGAGTGTAGCCATGTATGGAAGTGAAACATGGACGATAACTAGTTTGGACAAGAAGAGAATAGAAGCTTTCGAAATGTGGTGCTACAGAAGAATGCTGAAGATAAGGTGGGTAGATCACGTAACTAATGAGGAGGTATTGAATAGGATTGGGGAGAAGAGAAGTTTGTGGCACTACTTGATTAGAAGAAGGGATCGGTTGGTAGGACATGTTTTGAGGCATCAAGGAATCACAAATTTAGCATTGGAGGGCAGCGTGGAGGGTAAAAATCGCAGAGGGAGACCAAGAGATGAATACACTAAGCAGATTCAGAAGGATTTAGGTTGCAGTAAGTACTGGGAGATGAAGAAGCTTGCACAGGATAGAGTAGCATGGAGTGCTGCATCAAACCAGCCTCAGGACTGAAGACCACAACAACAACAACATATAGCCGTAAAATAATAATTTCTCTGTGTTGGTTTCGAGTGCAAGGAAATATAACAAAATGATCTAAAGAGCCGACAAGATACGTCTTCACTTCTTCTCTTGTCTTGGTTGTGTGTAGACGGACATCTTGCGAGTGCTGGCAAATGTAAGCATATCTGTATGAGTTAAGCAGATAATATATTGATTTAATATTATTGTGCACTTTTAATTTGTAAGAAGTGATCCCGATTTCATGTCCGCCTTCCTTGAATTAACCTGCATTCAAGTAATTTACAGTTCAACAATCGCAGCGGCCGATGCAGCCAACGACGCCATTACGTGGCGATATTAACTTATGAAAAATTAGCAGAAGCGAAATACTCGCCCGCTATTAACATAATATTAATTTTTCTCCACAGCCGCACGAAGTTGCAGAAATACGTCGCTTTAAGATTCTTATTTTCAGTACCATAGCCGAGAGCCAGAGCCAGGACTCCGACTACGTGGCAAAGGTTAACGGAGGTAAGAAAAAATACTCTCGCGCGTGTGTGGGCAGCAACTGTAATTAATAACTAAAGATCTTTTGCTTTAAAGTGAGCTGACTAGCCGAGGAAATTAATATGAAAAGATTATTACATTGTTCAGCTTATATGCTCATGTTTTAAGATTCAGCGAGTCTAACAAATAATTTGAGATTAATATTGTTAAAAAGGAGAACTTCAGGAAAGCATTTAATCGTAAATCAAAATTAAATGAAATATCATTTTTATTAAGGCCCACCACGTAAGTCGGCAACAATCAAAAAAATAATAATAACAATAATAATATATTAAATTACGACAGCCGACGGACGCGAGACACTGTAGCTCAACGCGTTCGGTCATAGGGTTTAGCTACCCTCTGTAATAAAAAAACTGAGTGAATGGATCAAAGAACAACCTCAACGGGTGTCATCGGATGTCCGCCACGAACAAATTCAACGAACAATATAGAACTAAATGAGATAAAAAAAATATAAAAAAAAATAAAAAAAGTGGTCAGCACGGCGGGTTGTCATGCCAAAGGGCCAGTGTTCGATTCCCGGCTGGGTCGGATATTTTCTCCACTCAGGGACTGGGTATTGTGTTGTTCTGATTATCATTTGATCATCATCAGTGGAAGGCAACGGGAAACCGTTACTGGAGTCACTTCCGAAGACGCTCATGCGGCGGACCTCTCCGACGACATGACAAGACCTGCCGTACGGCAGGACACAAAGTTATTTATAAAGCACTCCGTCTTCAGGCCACGAGTGGGCTACCGGGACCATACAACCGCCGTGTCATCCTCAGTGGAGGATGCGGATAGGAGGGGCGTGGGGTCCGCACACCGCTCTCCCGGTCGTTATGATGGTATTCTTGACCGAAACCGCTACTATTCGGTCAAGTAGCTCGTCAGTTGGCCTCACGAGGCTGAGTGCACCCCGAAAAATGGCAACAGCGCATGGCGGCCTGGGTGGTCACCCATCCAAGTGCCGACCACGCCCGACAGCGATTAACTTCGGTGATCTCACGGGGACCGGTGTATCCACTGCGGCAAGGCCGTTGGCACAAAGCTATATACACCATTCATATTGTTCTTGATAGGTGTCCCATCAACATCGTAAGTCGGGCACTGCAAGATTACAAGTCCCAGGGTGCCCTGTACATCTGAGGCTTGTATGCTTGTGTTGTGCCCCACAGTCCTACGCAGGTAAGCTGGGTACGGGCCATGTCCCGTAAGGAAATGAATCATTCCCCGAATTGTACAGTATATTAGTGTCAAAATTACACCCTATTATGTGCTGAATCTTAGCTTGGTTTCCACCCTGCAGCCAGTATTATGATGCAGTCTTGCATCTAGCCATAATATTCACAGGAGAGATGCCTAAAATGGAAACAGTGCTATGAGTACTCAAGGCCCTAGTCAACCACGAGACTACACCCCTCTGTGCCCACTGGTAACACAGCCGGTGCGCACACAAGCTTGCGGCGAAGACAACTATCGAGGAGAAAGTGCATTGTGGTAGAGTCCCACAGCATGCAGAGGAAGTTTACAGTTCACTGTGCATGCACGTGCTATCTTCTGCATAACGTTCTGCACTGAAAGTTGGCTGTCAAGGATAGCTATCTCGGCGACAGACTACGGTCGCAGGTTCGAGTCCTGCCTCGGGCATGGATGTGTGTGGTGTCCGTAGGTTAGTTAAGTTGAAGTAGTTCTAAGTTCTAGGGGACTGATGACCTCAGAAGTTAAGTCCCATAGTCCTCAGAGCCATTTGAACAATTTTTTTTTTGACGACACAATACGGCACGATACGGTATTTAGAAACACTGTATCACTTGTAATCTCTTCCACCACACAATACAGAAGACAGTAAGTAGCGATAAGTATTAGATGCATTATTATAATTTATTCATGCAGTAGCTGTTACCTGCGGTTGTGCTGACATATTTTTTGTTATGATACATGATGGTGAGTAAACAAGCTACTGTACATGCGATAACGTCAGCTCCCCTCACCTGCCTGCCTGTTAAGGGTGAGCACAGCTCATGATGTGCGCCCCACTTCCCCCACCCACGCTGTCCCAACGTAGCTGCCGAGCAGTGCGTACAGATGGTGATACGCAGGAACGCACATCTATGCATCGTGCCATTGAAGTTGCTATACATTATACAGTGTGCACATTATGCAACAAACAGTGTGGAACTATGGTTCAAACACATTGGAGATTGTATAAGCATTGTATTAATTGGTTTGAATCGTGTCACGTAGCATGTATCAACCAATAAAAGCGTTTCATAGAAATATGATAGAGAACAAAGGTCAATACGGTAATCAGATTTTTCAAAGAGTAAATATGTTCCCTAAATGGCGTAATATTCTTCAAACCAGCCACTATGTTTACATGCGCTCCCAAAACTGGATTTGGTGAAGCGATTTACCAATACCGATTCTGGTTGGTCAAAGACTCCAAAATCGATTCCGGAAATCCGTTTCTAGCTGCCGGTTTCGCACTTCCACAATCAATATTCGCTCCCATTTAAACGCACAACCGTTTCTTAAACGTGCTTGAGCTGTCGGGTTGCGTCTTGTTTTCAAAATATTCGACTAATACGGATGGAGTGACGTATTGTACAATCAAGGAGAAACAGAAATATTAGACTGAGAGTGAAGCTGTCTGCCTCTTAATATTTAGGTGAAGAGAGATTTCAACTGTGCTGACTAAATCAGAAACTGGAATAGCTGCTTTCCAGACGCCATATTTAACTAGGCTAGCAAATCAGCTTCAGACCTTAACATGCAAACAGGACAGCGAAAAACGGTCTCCGAAATTCGGTTTTCATCCTTCGGAAGATGTGTGGCATGTAAATGTAGTGAGCAAGTATCTTGTACTACACACGTTCTAAAGAAGCCTGTGTTCTTCCTCAGAGTTCAAGCTATCTCCATCCCAGATTTCATCGAAATCGCTTCAACGGTTAGTCATGAGAAAGTAACGGAGGACCTTCGGATTTGGAATACTGGTATGGATAAAAACATTAATTACGATAGCTGTTCTTTCGTAATCAGATTTTGATAAAATAAAACATATGCGGTGTCCCAAGCTATGCTCAAGATATCTGCCAAAATCCCACGAAAATTGAGGAGCGCCGGAACAAAAACCAATAAATTCGCATTTGCTGTTAATACAGAAAGTAACATAGTGATCTCTAAATGGCTCCACAAGCTATAAAAAGAAGAAACACACCATAAAACACTTGATGTCGCGTTCTGCTGAAAATTATTTTGTGGCACCATCTATTATTACTCCCGTGTCTCCCCACTGCAGCTCCAACACGCGAATACAGCAAAAGTGGAAATATTGGGTTTTGCTCCGGCTCTCCTCAATTCGTCTAGTACACTACTGGCCATTAAAATTGCTACACCACGAAGATGACGTGCTACAGACGCGAAATTAAACCGACAAAAAGAAGATGCTGTGATATGCAAATGATTAGGTTTCCAGAGCATTCACACAAGGTTGGCGCCGGTGGCGACACCTACAACGTGCTGACATCAGGAAAGTTTCCAACCGATTTCTCATACACAAACAGCAGTTGACCGGCGTTGCCTGGTGAAACGTTGTTGTGATGCCTCGTGTAAGGAGGAGAAATGCGTACCATCACGTTTCAAAATGGCTCTGAGCAGTATGGGACTTAACATCTGTAGTCATCAGACCCCTAGAACTTAGAACTACTTAAACCTAAGGACATCACACACATCCATGCCCGAGGCAGGATTCGAACCTGCGACCGTAGCAGTCGCGCGGTTCCGGACTGACCGCCTTAACCGCGAGACCACCGCGGCCCGCCATCACGTTTCAGACTTTGATAAAGGTCGGACTGTAGCCTATCACGATTGCGATTTACCGTATCGCGACATTGCTGCTAGCGTTGGTCGAGATCCAATGACTGTTAGCAGAATATGGAATCGGTGGGTTCAGGAGGGTATTACGGAACGCCGTGCTGGATCCCAGCGACCTAGTATCACTAGCAGTCGAGATGACAGCCATCTTATCAGCAGTGCTGTAACGGATCGTGCAGCCACGCCTCGATCCCTGAGTCAACAGATGGGGACGTTTGCAAGACAACAACCATCTGCACAAACAGTTCGACTACGTTTGCAGCAGCATGGACTATCAGCTCGGAGACCACGGCTGTGGTTGCCCTTGACGCTGCATCACAGACAGGAGCGCCTGCAGTGATGTACTCAACGACGAACCTGGGTGCACGAATGGCAAAACGTCATTTTTTCGGATGAATCCACATTCTGTTTACAGCATCGTGATGGTCGCGTTCGTGTTTGGCGACATCGCGGTCAACGCACATTGGAAGCGTGTATTCGTCATCGCCATACTGACGTATCACCTGGCGTGATGGTATGGGGTACCATTGATTCCACGTCTCGGTCACCTCTTGTTCGCATTGACGGCACTTTGGACAGTGGACATTACAGTTCAGATGTGTTACGGCTCGTGGCTCTACCCTTCAACCGCGAAACCCTACATTTCAGCAGGATAATGCACGACCGCATGTTGCAGGTCCTGTACGGGCCTTTCTGGATACAGAAAATGTTCGACTGCTGCCCTGGCCAGCACATTCTCCAGATCTGTCACCAATTGGAAACGTCTGGTCAATGGTGGCCGAGCAACTGTCTCGCCACAATACGCCAGTCACTACTCTTGATGAACTGTGGTACCGTGTTGAAGCTACATGGGCAGCTGTACCTGTACACGCCATCCAAGCTCTGTTTGACTCAATGCCCAGGCGTATCAAGGCCGTTATTACAGCACGGGGTGGTTGTACGGGGTACTGATTCCTCAGGATCTATGCACACAAATTGCGTGAAAATGTAATCACATGTCAGTTCTAGTATAATATATTTGTCCAATGAATACCTGTTTATCATCTGCATTTCTTCTTGGTGTAGCAATTTTAATGGCCAGTAGTAGTTTTGGAAATTAGTGTGTTCAAACAAACACACAGACACGACGTTTCACAGATTTTTTATTAGTGTGTTTTTTCCTGATAAGAGGTAACACTACGAATATGTATTTTGGTTCGTTTTGCCTGTTTCACGTTCATCGCGGGAAGTGGCGGATGAGTAGCGACAAATTCTCGTGGCGAGTGGCCGGACGCCCGTGTTAACGAGTTGACAGCCGTCAGTGACAGGAGGTGGTCCGATGCAGCAAACAGGGAAGGCAGATGACAAAATATTGTACAAAAAATGAAATTATGAATTCTGAACTTATGTTCTGTATCCATGACTTGTCTAGCCACGCTTGATAACAAATCCGTGAAAATTAACGTCGCTATACGTGGCAGTAATGAGTACACTGATTATACGCAATGAATATTTATCAACTATTGAACGTTATTCAGTGGATATTTTGATTTATAAATGAAGATATATTTACCTCAAGAATTGATATTTACCTTATAAGAACAGATTTCCTGAAGCAACTAACTGAAATTAAAGTTGTGAGAAAAAACCGAAGGAATAAAAGCTGCTGTATTTCATCTATGGTTTTGGCGATTTTACGCTGAAACGTGCTGTGAGAATGACTTCACAACAGACACGACGTTTTCATGTTGTTGTTGTTGTTGTTGTTGTTGTGGTCTTCAGTCCTGAGACTGGTTTGATGCAGCTCTCCATGCCACTCTATCCTGTGCAAGCTGCTTCATCTTCCAGTACGTACTGCAGCCTACATCCTCCTGAATCTGTTTAGTGTATTCATCTCTTGGTCTCCCTCTACGATTTTTAACCTCCACGTGCCCTCCAATACTAAATTGGTGATCCCTTGATGCCTCAGAAAATGTCCTACGAACCGGTCCCTTCTTCTCGTCAAGTTATGCCACAAACTCCTCTTCTCCCCAATCCTATTCAATACCTCCTCATTAGTTATGTGATCTACCCATCTAATCTTCAGCATTCTTCTATAACACCACATTTCGAAAGCTTCTGTTCTCTTCTTGTCCAAAACTATTTATCGTCCATGTTTCACTTCCATACTTGGCTACACTCCATACAAATACTTTCAGAAACGACTTCCTGAGACTTAAATCTATACTCAATGTTAACGAATTTCTCTTCTTCAGAAACGCTTTCCTTGCCATTGCCAGTCGACATTTTATATCCTCTCTACTTCGACCATAATCAGTTATTTTGCTCCCGAAATAGCAAAACTCATTTACTACTTTGCTAATCTAATTCCCTCAGCATCACCAGCATCGCCCGATTCAATTCGACTACATTCCAATATCCTCGTTTTGCTTTTGTTGACGTTCATCTTATATCCTCCTTTCAAGACACTGTCCATTCCGTTCTACTGGTCTTCCAAGTCCTTTGCTGTCTCTGACATAATTACAATGTCATCGGCGAACCTCAAAGTTTTTATTTCTTCTCCATGGATTTTAATACCTGCTCCGAATTTTACTTTTGTTTCGTTTACTGCTTGCTCAACACACAGATTGAAATAAATCGGGGAGAGGCTACAACCCTGTCTCACTCCCTTCCCAACCACTGCTTCCCTTTCATGTCCCTCGACTCTTATAACTGCCATCGGTCATAAACGGGTGGAGAAGAACGCGCTAATAAGAACTAGGAATACTGATTAAATTGGAAATAACGATTTAGCGTGCCAGAGATCATTGCTAGTACCGACTTAGCCATGGAAGTACACTTTTTTAGGTATCGTAATTTTATAATTTATTCGCTTTTTACACCAAACAATACAGCTATTACAAATGCTTAGGTTAGTGACTAAAACTAAGTGCACAGCTGACCTGGCAAGAACAAAGACACAACTCAAAAATGCAATACTTCTACATGTACATCTACATGCATACTCTGCAAATCACATTTAAGTGCCTGGCAGAGGGTTCATCGACCCACCTTCACAATTCTCTATTATTCCAATCTGGTATAGCGCATGGAAAGAATGAACACCTCTATCTTTCCGTATGAGCTCTGATTTCCCTTATTTTATCGTGGTGATCATTCCGTCCTATGTAGGTCGGTGTCAACAATGTATTTTCGCATTCGGAGGAGAAACTGGGTGATTGGAATTTCGTGAGAAGATTCCGTCGCAACGAAAAACGCCTTTCTTTTAATGATGTCCAGCCCAAATCCTGTATCATTTCTGTGACACTCTCTCCCATATTTGCCGATAATACAAAACGTGCTGCCTTTTTTGAACTTTTTCGATGTACTCCGTCAGTCCTATCTGGTAAGGATCCCACATTGCGTAGCAGTATTCTGGAAGAGGACGGACAAGCGTAGTGTAGGCAGTCTCCTTAATAGGTCTGTTACATTTCCGAAGTATCCAGCTAATAAAACGCAGCCTTTGGTTAGCCTTCCCCACAAAATTTTCTATGTGTTCTTTCCAGTTTAAGTTATTCGTAATTGTAATACCTAGGTATTTAGTTGAATTTACGGCTTTTAGATTAGACTGATTTATCGTGTAACCGAAGTTTAACGAGTTCTTTTTAGTACTCATGTGGATGACATCACACTTTTCGTTATTTAGGGTCAACTGCCACTTTTTGCACCATTCCGATATTTTTTCTAAATCCTTTCGCAGTTTGTTTTGATCGTCTGATGACTTTATTAGTCGATAAACGACAGCGTCATCTGCTAACAAACGAAGACGGCTGCTCAGATTGTCTCCCAAATCGTTTATATAGATATGGAACAGCAAAGGGCCTATAACACTACCTTGGGGAACGCCTGAAATCACTTCTGTTTTACTCGATGACTTTCCGTCAATTACTACGAACTGTTTTACCTCTCTGACAGGAAATCACAAATCCAGTCACATAACTGAGACGATATTCCATAAGCACGCAATTTTACTACGAGCCGCTTGTATGGTACAGTGTCAAAAGCCTTCCGGAAATCCAGTAATACGGAATCGATCTGAAGTCCCTTGTCAATAGCAATCAGCACTTCATGTGAATAAAGAGCTAGTTGTATTTCACAGGAACGATGTTTTCCAAACCCATGTTGACTGTGTGTCAATAGACCGTTTCCTTCGAGGTAATTAATAATGTTTGAACACAATATATGTTCTAAAATCCTGTTGCATATCGATGTTAACGATGTGGCCCTGTAATTTAGTGGATTACTCCTACTACCTTTCTTGAATATTGGTGTGACCTGTGCAACTTTCCAGTCTTTGGGTACGGATCTTTCGTCGAGCGAGCGGTTGTATATGATTGTGAAGTATGGAGCTAATGCATCAGCATAGTCTGAAACGAACCTAATTGGTACACAGTCTGTACCAGAAGACTTGCTTTTATTAAGTGATTTGAATTGCTTCACTGCTCCGACGATATTTACTTCTACGTTACTCTTGTTGGCAACTGTTCTCGATTCGAAGTCTGGAATATTTACTTCGTCTTCTTTTGTGAAGGCATTTCGGAAGGCTGTGTTTAGTAACTCTGCTTTGGCAGCACTGTCTTCGATAGTATCTCCACTGTTATCGCGCAGAGAAGGGATTGATTGTTTCTTGCCGCTAACATACTTCACACACGACCAGAATCTCTTTGGATTTTATGCCAGGTTTCGAGACAAAGTTTCGTTGTGGAAACTGTTATAGGCGCCTCGCATCGAACTTTGCGCTAATGTTCGAGCTTCTGTACAGGATCGCCAATCTTGGGGATTTTGCGTCTGTTTTCATTTGGCATGTTTGTTTCGTTGTTTCTGCAACAGTGTTCTAACCCGTTTTGTGTACCAAGGAGGATCAGCTCCGTCGTTTGTTATTCATTTGGTATAAACCTCTCAATTGCTGCCGATACTATTTCTTTGAATTTAAGCCACATCTGTTTTACACTTATATTATTAATTTGCAATGAGTGGAGATAGTCCCTCAGGAAGGCGAATACTTGAGAAGACAACACTTCAAAAATTCATTCTATTAAACTTATATTGGAATAGTATAAGCTTCCTTTAAATTTTACGTAAGTATTGTTGGCAGTAAATTCCATTATATTTTTCGTGCACGTTGGGCATTTCGCACGTATTATTCGGTGACATGAAACAAAACCGTCGGTTCTCGCCTTGTATCACTTTCCTTCTCGGGTTGCGACGTATAAAATTATAAATTCAGTACGTATTTGATATGTCAGAACATTACATCTGCTTCTTGTAGGTAACGTACTATTAAACCGTTAATTTTGAGCGTGTTCTCACTCAATGTTTTAATGTTTGTTGGCAAAGGAATCTAAATTTTTGCGAGGTTTTCCCACAGTTTATTTTGATTTGAAGTGTCTTTGGAACATCCCAAACTGATATGAACAGGATCTCCGTCGTCTTCTGGGTGTTTGCTGCATGTAGGAGAATCTGTCACTCCCATGCTGTAAGAATGTGCAGGGAAACACGATGCGCTGTAAGGAGACGAGACAGAGGTGATGTTTGCTCTGCGAAGATGCGCGCAGATTGCTCTGTCGATCGCCAGGAGAGGAGAGGAGACACAGTTTAGCTTTGGTGTTACGTATAAACAGCTAAGTTTTGGTTTGCTTAATAGCAGTAAGCAACAAACAATGAAGATTTTTGGGAACTATATTATGGATTCATGGAAGAAAAAAACGAAATTAATTTTTACATTGGTACAATTATACTCTTTGTGAAGAACGTATTACAGCTAGTTTCTTTTATTTGCAGCAGCGGTTTGATAATGCAGCATTCTTGGTCCGCGAGACATCCAGATCAGGAATATATTTGTTTTTCATTATTTCGTTAGGATTTATCGATCATTGTGAGAGAAATGGATTTATGAATTAGACTGTGGAATTTTGTTTAAGGGAAGATTATACATGTGAAGTTTAATTTGTGTAGTTCTTGAGCTATAGATACGTGATTCCAGAGAACGTTTAACTGTTACTGATGTTTCATTGTTGCTGTGGTCTTCAATTCTGAGACTGGTTTGATGCAGCTCTCCATGCTACTCTATCCTGTGCAAGCTTCTTCATCTCCTAGTACCTACTGCAACCAACATCCTTCTGAACCTGTTTAGTGTATTCATCTCTTGGTCTCCCTCGGCGATTTTTACCCTCCACGGGGTCCTCCAATACTAAATTGGTGATCCCTTGATGCCTCAAAATATGTCCTACCAACCGATCCCTTCTTCTAGTCAAATTGTACCACAAACTTCTCTTCTCCCCAATCCTATTCAATACCTCCTCATTAGTTATGTGACCTACCCATTAAATCTTCAGCATTCTTCTGTAGCACCACAGTTCGAAAGCTTCTATTCTCTTCTTGTCAAAACTATTTATCGTCCATTTTCACTTCCATACATGGCTACACTCCATACAAATACTTTCAGAAACGACTTCCTGACACTTAAATCTATACTCGATGTTAACAAATTTCTCTTCTTCAGAAACGCTTTCCTTGCCATTGCCAGTCTACATTTTATATCCTCTCTACTTCGACCATCATCAGTTATTTTGCTCCCCAAATAGCAAAACTGATTTACTACTTTAAGCTTCTCATTTACTAATCTAATTCCCGCAGCATCACCAGACTTAATTCGATTACATTCCATTATCCTCATTTTGCGTTTGTTGATGTTCATCTTGTACCCTCCTTTCAAGACACTGTCCATTCCGTTCAACTGCTCTTCCAAATCCTTTGCTGTCTCTGACAGAATTACAATGTCATCGGCGAACCTCAAAATTTTTATTTCTTCTCCATGGATTTTAATACCTACCACGAATTTTTTTTCCTTTATTGCTTGCTCGATATTAAGTTTGAGTAACATCGGGGATAGGCTACAACCCTGTCTCACTCCCTTCCCAACCACTGCTTCCCTTCCATACCCCTCTACTCGTATGACTGCCATCTGGTTTCTGTACAAATTGTAAATAGCCTTTCGCTCCCTGTATTTTACCCCTGCCACCTTTAGAATTTCAAAGACAGTATTCCAACATTTCTACGGTATCCAAACTGATCTACCCCGAGGTCAGTTTCTACCAGTTTTTCCATTCGTCTGTAAAGAATTCGTGTTAGTATTTTGGAGCCGTGGCTTATTAAACTGACAGTTCGGTAATTTTCACATCTGTCAACACCTGCTATATTTGGATTGGAATTATTATATTCTTCTTGAAGTCTGAGGGTATTTCGCCTGTTCCATACATGTTGCTCACTAGATGGTAGAGTTTTGTTAGGTCTGGCTCACCCAAGGCTGTCAGTAGTTATAACTGAATGTTGTCTACTCCCGGGGCCTTGTTTGGACTTAGGTCTTTCAGTGTTCTGTCAAACTCTTCACTCAGTGTCATAGCTCCTACTTCATCTTCATCTACATTCTCTTACATTTCTATAATATTATCCTCAAGAACATCGCCCTTGTATAGACCCTCTATATACTCCTTCCATCTTTCTGCTTTCCCTTCTTTGCTTAGAACTGGGTTTCCATCTGAGCTCTTGATATTCATGCAAGTGGTTCTCTTTTCTCCAAAGGTCTCTTTAATTTTCCTGTAGGCAGTATCTATCTTACCCCTAGTGATAGGTGCCTCTACATCCTTACATTTGTCCTCTAGCCATCCATGCTAAGCCATTTTGCACTTCCTGTCGATCTCATTTTTGAGACGTTTGTATTCCTTTTGCCTGCTTCATTTATTGCATTTTTGTATTTTCTCCTTTCATCAATTAAATTCAGTATCTCTTCTGTTACCGAAGAATTTCTATTAGCCCTCCTCTTTTTACCTACTTGATCCTCTGCTGCCTTCACTATTTCATCTCTCAAAACTACCCATTCTTCTTCTACTGTATTTTTTCCCCTATTCTTGTGAATCGTTCTCTAATGCTCTCCCTGTAACTCTCTACAACCTCTGGTTCTGTCAGTTTATCCAGGACCCATCTCCTTAAATTCCCACCCTTTTACAGTTTATTTAGTTTTGATCTACAATTCATAACCGATAGATTGTGGCCAGAGTCCACATCTGGCCCTGGATATGTCTTATAGTTTAAAACCTGGTTCCTAAATCTCTGACTTAGCATTATATAATCTATCTGAAATCTGTCAGTATCTCCAGGCATCCTCCATGGATACAGACATCTATTATGGTTCTTGAACCAAGTGTTAGCTATGATTAAGTTGTGCTCTGTGCAAAATTCTATCAGGCGGCTTCCTCTTTCATTCCTTAATCCCATTCCATATTCACCTACTACGTTTCCTTCTCTTCCTTTTCCTATTACCGAATTCCAGCCACCCATGACTATTAAATTTTCGTCTCCCTTCACTCTCTGAATAATTTCTTTTATTTCATCATACATTTCTTCAATTTCTTCGTCATCTGCAGAGCTAGTTGGCATATAAACTTGTATTACTGTGGTAGGCGTGGGCTTCGTATCTATCTTGGCAACAATAATGCGTTCACTATGCTGTTTGTAGTAGCTTACAAGTTTCAAACGTTAGTAAGTCAAGTTCATTTAAGTTCATTTAACACGGGGTCATTGACTTTTGGTATGTGGAAAATTAATTTCCAATTTATTTAAAACCATTATCAAAAATGTTAAACCAACAATGATACCAATATACACATTGCACCGTTGCGTATTTCAGTAGTCAGGTCTTGCAGCTCTGTTATGGAGACGCGCTGAAGTGAAATGAAATGACTGTATGGCATTTATTGGCCAGGATATTCCCTTCGGGATTCGGGCGCCGTATTGCAATACCTTTTAGTTACGCGACTTACGTGTCAGTGATGATGAAAATCATGAAGGACCCACAACACCCAGTCCCCTGCCGAGATGCGAACCCGGGCCCCCTTGCGTGGTAAGCGGTAACGCTACGGCTGCGCTACGGAGGCGGACATCGAGACGCGCTGTATCTACGAGAGCAGTTTGCACGGTGTTACTCAGCGCGACCCAGGTAAGCCAAATTGTCTAGAAAACATTATTTCTTTAGTTACGAGGGCAGTTCAATAAGTATTGCAACACATTTTTTTCTGAAACAGGGGTTGTTTTATTCAGCATTGAAATACACCAGGTTATTCCCCAATCTTTTAGCTACATAACACTATTTTTCAACGTAATCTCCATTCAATACTACGGCCTTACGCCACCTTGAAATGAGGGCCTGTATGCCTGCACGGTACCATTCCACTGGTCGATGTCGGAGCCAACGTCGTACTGCATCAATAGCTTCTTCATCATCCGCGTAGTGCCTCCCACGGATTGCGTCCTTCATTGGGCCAAACATATGGAAATCCGACGGTGCGAGATCGGGGCTGTAGGGTGCATGAGGAAGAACAGTCCACTGAAGTTTTGTGAGCTCCTCTCGGGTGCGAAGACTTGTGTGAGGTCTTGCGTTGTCATGAAAAAGGAGAAGTACGGTCAGATTTTTGTGCCTACGAACACGCTGAAGTCGTTTCTTCAATTTCTGAAGAGTAGCACAATACACTTCAGAGTTGATCGTTTGACCATGGGGAAGGACATCGAACAGAATAACCCCTTCAGCGTCCCAGAAGACTGTAACCATGACTTTACCGGCTGAGGGTATGTCTTTAAACTTTTTCTTGGTAGGGGAGTGGGTGTGGCGCCACTCCATTGATTGCCGTTTTGTTTCAGGTTCGAAGTGATGAACCCATGTTTCATCGCGTGTAACAATCTTTGACAAGAAATTGTCACCCTCAGCCACATGACGAGCAAGCAATTCCGCACAGATGGTTCTCCTTTGCTCTTTATGGTGTTTGGTTAGACAACGAGGGACCCAGTGGGAACAAACCTTTGAATATCCCAACTGGTGAACAACTGTGACAGCACTACCAACAGAGATGTCAAGTTGAGCACTGAGAGTTGTTTGATGGTGATCCGTCGATCATCTCGAACGAGTGTGTTCGCACGCTCCGCCGTTGCAGGAGTCACAGCTGTGCACGGCCGGCCCGCAAGCGGGAGATCAGACAGTCTTGCTTGACCTTGCGGCGATGATGACACACGCTTTGCCCAACGACTCACCGTGCTTTTGTCCACTGCCAGATCACCGTAGACATTCTGCAAGCGCCTATGAATATCTGAGATGCCCTGGTTTTCCGCCAAAAGAAACTCGATCACTGCCCGTTGTTTGCAACGCACATCCGTTACAGACGCCATTTTAACAGCTCCGTATAGCGCTGCCACCTGTCGGAAGTCAATGAAACTATACGAGATGAAGCGGGAATGTTTGAAAATATTCCACAAGAAATTTCCGGTTTTTTTCAACCAAAATTGGCCGAGAAAAAAAATGTGTTGCATTACTTATTGAACTGCCCTCGTATATGGTTCAAATGGCTCTGAGCACTATGGGACTTAAAATCTGAGGTCATCTGTCCCCTAGAACTTAGAACTACTTAAACCTAACTAACCTAAGGACACAACACACATCCATGCCCGACGCAGGATTCGAAACTGCGACCGTAGCAGTCGCGCGGTTCCAGACTGGCGCGCCTAGAACCACTCGGCCACACCGGCCGGCATTTAGTTATAATTCACATGGGCCAACCTCAGTGTCAAAGTAGTCAGTTTAGTGCCCGCCCGGCTAGCCGTTCGGTCTAACGCACGGCATTCCGGAGCGGGAAGGAGCGCCTGGTCAACAGCACGAATCCGCCCAGCGGACTAGTGTCGAGGTCCGGTGAGCCGGCCAGTCTGTGAACGGATTTTAGGCGGTTTTCCATCTGAATCGGCGAAAGCGGGCTGGTTCCGCCTCAGTTACACAATGTCGGCGATTGCTGCGCAAACTAGTTCTCCACGTACGCACACACCACCATCACTCTCCCACGCAAACATAGGGGTTACACTCGTGTTGTGTAAGACGCGTTCCCTTGGGTTGGGGGGGAGGGGGGGGTCCACCGGGGGCCAAACCGCACAATAACCCTGGGCTCGGTGTGGGGCGGCGGAGGGGTGAAGTGGACTGCGGTAGCCGTAGTGGGGTTGCGGACCACTGCGGCTGCGGCAGGGACGGAGCCTTTCTGTCGTTTCTAGGTCCCGCTTAATATACAATACAATACAATACAATCAGTTTTTCATCAAAGTTCATAGTCAGATTTTGTGGTAACAGTAAGTTTCAGACAGGTAAACATTTTCTTAGAATTCTCGCATTTAAGATTTCTCACTGCATTCTCGCAGTAGAATTTTGTTACCAACAGTTACAGCGTTAAGCAAACTATCATATTTAAGAGCTGGTATACGCTCCATTCAAAGTAAGAATGTCAAAGTTTAGCATCTTAACAGAAAAGTTAACATTGCAATACAATCAACATTACAGATTCACTTTCACAAAAATAAATCTAAACAATTAATGTTCAAGCTGTGCGTATTAAACCGACGCCTCCGGGACAGGGAGGTGTGCCGGCCCCTTTTCGAATCTGTCAGCAGTATTAAAGACGAAGGTCGGTGTGCCGGCCGGCCTGTGTGTTGTTTTTAGGCGGTTTTCCATATCCCTTTAGATGAATACCAGGCTGGTGCTCAGGTCACCGTACTTTAGTTACATGATTCGAAAACATTTAAATTTTCGCACACTTCCACACGAATGCCGACAGGTGGCGTGCTCATATCCTGTCCCGGGGATAACGGAGTAGCGACAGGAAGGGCATCTGCCCCCCCCACCCCCCCGCCCCTAAACTAACAGTGCCAAAACCGCTAATAACCATACAGATGCAACGCCGATGCGGGAAAAAGGCACAACAAAAAGTAGGTGATCAGCTTTCCACTTTCAATGCTCTGATTGATTCAGAATACTTCTAAGAGTCAGTCAGGAATAGCGTTTTGTTAGCTTTTTCACTTCCAAACTGCTCCTTTAACTACAGTTACTTAATGCAATGTAAGTGCTACATGCTGGTGGTAATAAAAACTTTTTAGCTACCTGCAACCTAAGGAAATAATTTGCGCAACCAACTCCCTCATGTGCTTTGGATCCGTCAGTATTTATGTGCAGAAAATCTCGCCATTTGCTTTCCAGGTAATATACCATGCCACTAAAACCACAGTCTTAACATATACAGTCACGAAACCCCTGTCCATTTTTTTCGTACACTGAGACAGAAGCGGCCGAAGCAGATAGAAAGCTACAGTTTTGAATACGGTATCATAGAGATAGTCAACCTTTCTCTCAACAGCCCACTTTGGTGTTTTCGTCAGTAGTAAAATTTTTTAACCTACCTCCAGTTATACAGTAATGTGACTTATGAAGTAGGAAAGTAACTTTATGTTATAATATTTATAAAGTAGAGTCGCAGCAAGTTAAACCACACAATAAAAATCACTTACCAAATACATTGTCAAAATTTTATGATAACCTAACGAAAATATTTTAACCGCCTACTGCCCACCATGTAAGCTTGAACGCCCACTAATCGTCCGGGTTGACTACCACTGCTGTATCGCCTCAGTGTGAAAAATATCGTTGACCGGCCAGTGTACCTCACTCAAAGGTTCGGAGGTCAATACGCCCATGCAAAACTACGCCTCCGTACATCATAACACCAACACCAAAGACCACCAAAACGATCATGTCGACGATTAGCGGGGGGCGGGGGACAACTGGGGACCGAACCGTACAATAACCCTGGGTTCGGTGTGAGGTGAGTGGACCACTGAAGGCTAAGGCGGGGACGGAGCCTCTTCGTCTTCGCTAGGTCCCCAAAATAATACAAGGTATATTTTGTACAGTTCTAAATTTTAGATTTTTTTCTTTTATTGTCAATTAATCGCTTATGCGTCATTATTAACATATGACGATCAAATAAAATTCGTTTTTTACTATACGTCGTCTTAAAGACACTGTAGTGTAGCTGCCTTAAACGAACAGATACAGATTTCGTTTTACTTGCAATTTCTTTAGAAAGTTTATAAATCTATAATTTATATACTACATTTACGCATTTAACTTGTTTTGCTCCGATGCGCGTTTGATTGTTGCTAGCGATGATAATACGATAGTCCGCAGCTCGTGGTCGTGCGGTAGCGTTCTCGCTTCCCGCGCCCGGGTTCCCGGGTTCGATTCCCGGCGGGGTCAGGGATTTTCTCTGCCTCGTGATGACTGGGCGTTGTGTGATGTCCTTAGGTTAGTTAGGTTTAAGTAGTTCTAAGTTCTAGGGGACTGATGACCATAGATGTTAAGTCCCATAGTGCTCAGAGCCATTTGAACCATTTGATAATACGATACCACTTGCCCTTCTGCGGCTATCATGGGAAAATTATGAAAGAAGTAGATGTTTTCAGATATCTAGGAAGTAAGCCAACCAGGAAAGGAAATATACAGGAAGAAATTTCGGAGAGGACAGAAAATTCCTCAAAATATTATTACTGGGTCTCAGATTTAACTCTTGTTATTATTATTGATGTAGTAGTTGTTGTGGTCTTCAGTACGAAAACTGCTCTGATGCAGCTCTCCACACTACTTTATCCTGTGCGAGCCACTTCACCTCCGAATAACTACTGCAACCTATATCCTTCTGAATCTGCTCACTGTAACCATCTCTCTGTCTCCCTCTATGATTTTTACCACCTACACTTTCCTACAGTACTAAATTGGTGATCCCTTTATGTCTCAGAATGTGTCGTATCAATCGATTGCTTCTTTTAATCAAGTTGTGCAACAAATTTCTTATCTCCCCAGTTTTATTCAGCACCTCCTCATTAGTTACGAGATCCTAATCTTCAGCATTGTCTTGCAGCACCATATTTCAAAAGCTTGTATTCTCTAGTTGTCTAAAATCTACGGTCCATCCCGCTCAACTGCTATTCCAATCCATTTGCTGTCTCTGAGAGAATTGCAATGTCATCGGCAAACCTCAAAATTTTATATTGTTTCTCCCTGAACTTTAATTCCTACTCCGAATTTTTCTTTGATTTCATTTAGGAACTGGAAAATACCTGCCATAGCAAAGATCATGATGTACAAATAATATTATCCATGAACTTTGACCTATGGATCAGAATATTGGAGTTACACAAAGAAAGATCGCAGTGGAATACAAACGACAGAGATTCGCGTCTCCTGGTCACTACTCGCCTACGTGAAGAAAGGTTACGAATATCTGTAACGAGGGAAAAGCTGTCTGAATTCGAAAGTTAAACAGTAAGGCGCCTCAGCCTCAATAGCTTTAGTACAAGTTTCCTTAACACATGTTGTCCACTGCTTTCGCCTCGCAGGTTCCACTGCAGCGGTGTGGCGAATCACACTCTCCCAGCCGTCAACTGAACGCGGGGACGCCTTCTACAAACGACAGTTATTTCCGCTCCAGCTCTCGCTGCTGGAAGAAAGCGTGCGGCGCGCTTTGATGGGGCTATTGTCCAGCGCGTCCTTGACATGTGGGCACTGCTAAACACTTTATGCAGCAGAAGGAAAGTCCGGAGCTCCCAGTATCCAAGCTGGTGGCTGTTTAGCTGGCTGCTATGACTCCCGGCGTCGTACTACTGCCAATAAAATCCTTGCGACTACACGCACTAAGGCATTAGCTCAGGTTGACACAAATATTCTCCTTCCGTCACTCCACGGTTAGGCCTATAGTCTGTTCCGGCCTCACCATCTCTTTCTCGTTCTTCCCCAATAGACCGCGCGGTCTTTGGGGCCTTCTCACGGTTCGCGCGACTCTCCCCGTCGGATGTCCGAGTCCTCCCTCGGGCGTGTGTGCGTGTGTTGTCCTTAGCGTAAGTTAGTTTAATTAGTGTGTAAGCCTAGGGACCTATGGCCTCAGCAGTTTGGTCCCATAGAATCTTAACACAAATTTCCAAAATTTTGTTTCTTGCCACGCGGTTTATAATCCATTGCTAGTTTAGGAAGTCTTTGTACCTGCATACGAAGAACATCTACATCTACATCCATACTCCGCAAGCCACCCGACGGTGTGTGGCGGAGCGTACCTTGAGTACCTCTATCGGTTCTCACTTCTATTCCAGTCTCATATTGTTCGTGGAAAGAAAGATGGACGGGATGCCTCTTTATGGACTCTAATCTCTCTGATTTTATCCTCATGGTCTCTTCGCGAGATATACGTTGGAGGGAGCAATATACTGCTTGACTCCTCGGTGAGGGTATGTTATCGAAACTTCAACAAAAGCCCGTACCGAGCTACTGAGCGTCTCTCCTGTAGAGTCTTCCACTGGAGTTTATCTATCATCTCCGTAACGCTTTCGCGATAACTAAATGATTCTGTAACGAAGCGTGCTGGTCTCCGTTGAGTCTTCTCTATCTCTACTATCAATCCTATCTGGTACGGATCCCACACCGGTGAGCAGTATTCAAGCAGTGGGCGAACAAGTGTACTGTAACCTACTTCCTTTGTTTTCGGATTGCATTCTCTTAGGATTCTTCCACTGAATCTCAGTCTAGCATCTGCTTTATCGACGATTAATTTTATATGGTCCATTGTAAATCACTCCTATGCCTACTCCCATTCTTCTTTGGGTCTTTAGTTGCATTTCTAATTCCTCCCTTACTACTGAATATCTCAGAAGGCGTGCTGAAAAGTAATGCTTCAGAATTGTTTATGTGAAAACTCTTAGTGCTACACAAATAAATCTAATGTTATTAACATTCAACACCGAAGAGCCAAAGAAACTGGTACAGCTCCCAAATATCGTGTAGAGCCCTCGCGAGCACGCAGAAGTACAGCAACACGACGTGGCATGGACTCGACCAATGTCTGAAGTAGTGCTAGCGGGAAATGACACCATGAATCCTGCAGTGCTCAATAATGTTCATGTCTGGGGAGTTTGGTGGCCAGCGGAAATGTTTAAACTCAGAAGAGTATTTCTGAAGCCATTCTGTGGGGTGTCGCATTGTACTGCTGCAATTGCCCAAGTGCGTCGGAGTGCATAAAGGACATGAATGGATGCAGGTGATCAGATAGGACGCTTACGTTTGTGTCACCAGTCAGAGTCGTATCTAGACGTATCAGTGGTCCTATGTCACTCAACTGCATACGCCCCACACCATTACAGAGCTTCCACCAGCTTGAACAGTCCCGTCCTGACATGCACGGTCCATGGATTCATGAGGTTGTCTCCATACCCGTACACGTCTATTCCTTCGATACAGTTTGAAACGACACCGGCCGGAGTGGCCGAGCGGTTCTAGGCGCTACAGTCTGGAACCGCGCGACCGCTACGGTCGCAGGTTCGAATCCTGCCTCGGGCATGGATGTGTGTGATGTCCTTAGGTTAGTTAGGTTTAAGTAGTTCTAAGTTCTAGGGGACTGATGACCGTAGAAGTTTAAGTCCCATAGTTCTCAGAGCCATTTGAACCATTTTGAACCAGTTTGAAACGAGACTCGTCCGACCAGGCAACGTCTTGACGGGCGCAGGCTAGGCGTAAAGCTTCGTGTCGTGCAGTCATCAAGGGTACACGAGTGGGCCTTCGGCTCCGAAAGCCCATGACTATGATGTTTCGTTGAATGGTTCGCACGCCGACTCTTGTTGATGGCCCAGCATTGAAATCTGCAGCAATTTGCGGAAGAGTTGCACTTCTGTTACGTTGAACTATTCTCTTCAGTCGTCGTTGGTCCTGTTCTTCCAGGGTCTTTTTCCGGCCGCAGCGTGTCAGAGATTTAATGTTTTGCCGGATTCCTGATATTCACGGTACACTCGTGAAATGGTCGTACGGGAAAATCCCCACTTCATTGGAACCTTGGAGATGCTGCGTCCCATCGCTCGTGTGCCGACTATAACACCACGTTCAAACTCACTTCAATCTTGATAACCTGCCATTGTAGCAGCAGTAATCGATCTAACAACTGCGCCAGACACTTGTTCAAATGGTTCAAATGGCTCTGAGCACTATGGGACTTAACATCTATGGTCATCAGTCCCCTAGAACTTAGAACTACTTAAACCTAACTAACCTAAGGACATCACACAACACCCAGTCATCACGCAGACACTTGTTGTCTTATATAGGCGTTGCCGACCGCAGCTCCGTATTCTGCCTGTTTACATATCTCTGTATCTGAATACGCATGCCTATGCAAGTTTCTTTGGCGCTTTAGTGTACATCTTTATTCTTCATGTCTAGATATTTACAGCCCTCTACCTCTAGAGGTCTCCGAATTGTAGCGTGTAACATGGCGGTGTGTAACGTAACTACGCCGGTGCGTGAGAAACAGCATGCTGTAATCGAGTTTCGAATTCAAAGAGTCTGTCATGTAAGCAGGAGATCCCGAGTTCGAGTCCCGGTCGGGGCACACACATTATCACCTCTCCCCGTTGATATATATTAACGCCCGTTAGCCGCTGAAGGTATTAATATAATTCTAATTTCGAGAAAATTCTGGTTATATGTAAAATCATTAAGTGGGTCTGTCAGTCGCTCGTTGACCTGCCTGGTGTGGCAGTAAAAGACAGCAAAAATCTCAGTTTTAAATTTCGTGTTTAGGAAATTGTCCATACAGAGGATTGTCCAAACAAACAGTCCTGTGATCAATGGACAGACTCCCGTATGGAAGACTACAAAAGTACAGTCGTTTGATCATCGCAAAGACCCCCGTATGGACGACGTAGTAACAATGATTCCTGGCGTAGAGAAACAAACAACTGACAAGAAGTTTTATCTTTTTTTCGAGTCGTCAGTTTTCTGTCTGGTTTGATGTATCCCGTTACGATTTGCTCTCCTGTGCCAACCTCTCCATCTCCGAGCAGCACTTGCAACCTACCTCCTCAATTATTTGCTGGATGTATTCCAATCTCTGTCTTCCTCTACAGTTTATGCCCTCTACAGCTCCCTCTGGTACCGTGGAAGTTATTCCCTGATGTCATAACACATGTCCCTTCTTCTTGTTACTGTTTCCAACAACTTTCTTTCTTCGGCGATCCTGCGGAAAATCTCATCATTCTCTACCTTATTAGTCCACTTAATTTTCAAAATTCATCTGTAGCGCCACGTCTCAAATTCGTCGATTCTCTTCTTTCCCGGTTTTCCCACAGTTCATGTGCCACTACCATACATTGCTGTGCTCCAAATGTACATTCTCAGAAATTAAGGTCGATGTTTGATACTAGTACACTTCTCTTGGCTAATGCTGGTCTGCTTTCTATGTCCTCCTTGCTCCGTCCGCCATGGGTTACTCGTATTTTGCTGTCTAGGTAGCGGAATTCCTTCACTTCATCTACTTCGTGACCACCAATCCTGATGTTAAGTTTCTCGCTGTTCTCATTTCTGCTACTTCTCGTTGCTTTCGCCTCTCTTCAATTCACTCTCAGTCAAAATTCTGTACTCATTAGACTGTTCATTTCATTCAGCAGATCCTGTAATTGTTCTTAAATTTCACTGAGGATAACGATATCATCAGTAAATCTTATCATTGATATCCTTTCACCTTGAATTTTAATTCCATTCTTGAACATTTCTTTTATATCTGCGGTTGCTTGTTCGGTGTACAGATTGAACAGTAGGGGCGAAAGAATATATCCCTGTCTTACATACTTTTTAATTCTAGGTATTCCAGTCGTATTGTTCCCTCTTGGTTCTTGTACATATTGTATATTACTCGCCTATCCCTATAGCTTACCCCTATTTTTCTCAGAATTTCCAACATCTTACAACATTTTACATTGTCGAACGCTTTCTCCAGGTCGACAAATCCTATGAATGTGCCTCAGTTTTTTTTAGTGTTGCTTCCCTTATCAACCGCAACGTCATCAGACTTGCCTCCTGGTGCCTTTACCTTTACATCGGCCATACTGATCGTCATCTAACGTATTCTCTTTCCATTCTTCTATAAATTATTCTTGTCAACAACTTGGATGCCTGAACTGTTAAGCTGATTGTGAGATAATTCTCGCACCTGTCGACCTTTGTAATTTTCCGAATTGTGTGGATGATGTTTTTCCAAAATTCAGAGGGTATATCGCCAGACTCATGCATTCTACACACCAACGCGAATAGTCGTTCTGTTGCCACTTCCCCCAATGATTTTAGAAATATGATGGAAAGTTATCTATCCCTTCGGCTTCATTCGACGTTAAGTTTTGCAAAGCTCTTTTAAAATCTGTTTCTAATACTGGATCCCCTATATCTTCTACACTAACTTCTGTTTCTTATTCTATAACGTCATCAGACAAGTACTCCCCATCATAGAGGCTTTCAATGTACTTTTTCCATCTATTCGCTCTCTCCTCTGCATTTAACAGCGGAATTCCCGTTGCACTTTTAATGTTACCATTATTGCTTTTAATTTCACCGATAGCTGTTTTTACTTCTATCTATGCTAAAAAAATTTCTTTTTCAATTTCTTCACATGTTTCATGCAGCTATTTCGCCTTTGCTTCACTGCAATTCCTATTTATTTCTTTCCTAAGTGACTTACATTTCTGCATTCCTGAATTTCCCAGAATGTTTTTGTACTTCTTTCTTTCGTTGATCAACTGAAGTACTTCTGTTAGCCATGGTTCCTTCACAGTTACCTTCTTTCTATCAATAGTTTTTTTCCAACTTCCGTGATTGCCGATTGCCGATTCTTCTTCAACTGAAGTGCCTACTGAGCTATTCCTTATCGCAGTATATATAGCCTCAGAGAACTTCAAGCGCATGTCTTCATTCCTTAGTCCTTCCGTATCTCACATCTTTGCGCATTGATTTTTTCTAACTAGTCTCTTCAGCCTACTCTTCATCACTGCTACATTGTGATCTGAGTCTAAATCTGTTCCTGGGCCTTACAATCCAGTATTTGATTTCGAAATCGCTGTCTGATCATGATGTAATCTAACTGAAATCTTCCCGTATCACCCGGTTTTTTTTCAAGTATACCACCTCCTCTTGTGGTTCTTAAACAGAGAATTCGCTATTACTAGCTGAAATTTATTGCAGAACTCAGTCTTCCTCCTCTATCATTCCTTGTCCCAAGCACATATTCTCCTGTAACCCTTTCTTCTACTCCTTCCCCTAAAACTACATTCCAGACCCCGTGACTATTACATTTTCAACTCCCTCTATGTAAAGCATTACCCTTTCAATATCCTCACATACTTTCTCTATCTCTTCGTCTTCGCCGGGTCGGTAGCCGAGCGGTTCTAGGCGCTACAGTGTGGAACCGCGCGACTACTACGGTCGCAGGTTCGAATTCTGCCTCGGGCATGGATGTGTGTGATGTCCTTAGGTTAGTTAGGTTTAAGTAGTTCTAAGTTCTAGGGGACTGATGGCCTCAGATGTTAAGTCCCGTAGTGCTCAGAGCCGTTTGAACCATTTAGTATTGTGCACGACATGACAAGAAATAAGGCCTCTTAAGCACAAGGGCATAAGAGAATAGTAATACATCACAGCAGAGCTCCACAAAATAACGTAATACGTATGCAGAAATGCTTTCTGGTCCAGAGCGCTGGGCAATTCAATCCCGTAGTCCATCAGATGACTGTCGCCTGTTAACAATGCACTTCATTTCCGTTGTTCTGTCTCTATTGATAGCGAGCAATGCAGTTACTGCACACTGTAGGTGCAGGGAAAGTTTTTCATAATCAGGCAGCTGTTATTAAATGCAACGCCATCAAACTTTTGTTGGAAGAGGCAAACGAGAAAGCAAAACGCTCATTGAAAAGTGTTACTGTCGTGAAGTCACAACTATCAGCTAGCAATTTCCCTCGGAAAAACTGGACGCTGTTGCTGCGGACCCATAGCGCACCCACATGGATAAACTGTCGCTGGAGTCGTTGTAATAACAAGGCTGCGCTTGTACACAATAAGTTGACGATTTTACTGGAGTTGCCATAAGTGGAGAAAATCGGCACTAGGTCAAAGATATCCACGCCTCCTGCATTTCCCGATAGCCACCGCGCGAATCTTCAACTTGTCGTGCAAAAACCTTTTACACTGTCTGGTAGTGAGAATCCGTCATTCATACAGCATTTCTGTGAACAACGATTTCTCTCTATGCTCGAGCCAGATTTAGGGTAAAAGTTACGTATCGAATACCTCGCATTTTTTTCAATACGGTGCGGACGTAAACATTAGGCGCCACTGCCGCTCAATTTTTTACCACAATAAGATTTTTTGCTTTCAGATTCGTTGGCTTCGCCAACTGGCAACCGAATTGTCACCTTCCAGCCTAACCTAGAACTTGGGCTGCGCTACAAATCAGTGTGTCATCACAACCACTATTTCAGGAAGAGGGGTTTCAAATGGTTCAAATGGCTCTGAGCACAATGGGACTTAACACCCGAGGTCATCAGTCCCCTAGAACTGAGAACTACTTAAATCTAATTAACCTAAGGATATCACACACATCCATGCCCGAGGCAGGATTCGAACCGGCAACCGTAGCGGTCGCGCAGTTCCAGACTGAAGCGCCTAGAAACGCTCGGCCACCCTGGCCGGCGAAAAGGGGTTTCGATTACCACACTTCCGAATTAGCGTTAAAGGCATGCGCTTCAATGTAATACTTGCAACGTCACATACGTTTTCAAATTAACCCAAATAGTCATTCAGCATCATCCAGTCAATATTCTACATTTCCTAAACAACCAAGTACCACCATCTAAACACACTTTATCAAATTTTAGTAAGGTAGCAGACTGACATTCCATGAAAAGAACATTAAATGTTACGTAGCATGTCACTTGTTTTGCAGTTCTAAATGCAGCCGTGCCTGCAGGCTATATTATGAAAATGCTGGTCCGCATATTATGCAAACAACAACTCATTTTAATGCCCATACGTTATTGTACAGCTTGACACATATTCTTTTGTGGTGAATGTCCCATCTGCATGTTCATTTATTGCAGAAATACACGCAGACAAATTTTAATGAATGATATTCGCAATCTACAACTTCACAATTCACGATGTTTATGTTGCTTGTTGTGTGGTTGCTCACCCCTCGCTATTGCGGTTCATTAAAAATGTTTCCCGCGTTTCAGCACGTATTTATACAATTTATGAGCATTTACACGAGGACAGATACCACAAAATAAATGTGACAAGTCATGTAACAATTTAGAGAAGATCGTGCAGACCTTAACATTACTGATGGCGGTACAAATGCGCTGAAAAATCTTTAGACACTAAAAAGAATCATTATTTGCATACTATATGAATTTTCATTATTTATACATTATATATTTTGTTTTTATTTCGTGTTATTCGAGAGCATGTCATTACTATGGGCCTACGAAAAAAATAATGTGTACATGATCTACAAATACTGTAAATGATTTCCCAAAAAATTGTATTTTTTTTACCTGGAACACCGTATGCAGCTTGGAGGAGGCAGACAACAACCAGTATCACCAACAACGTGTTGCCAGCTTCAAATTGTAACGAGGTATAACGGCGCATCACTCAATGTTAACAATGTCATTATTCTCCTCACTCTTCAATGAAATTAGCTGTAAACAGCGTTTGTCGGATATATGTCTGCGTATAAACACTGTAATATTGGGCGCTGATCCAACACACTACGCATATGCAGCCTGTGCAACGTTTTAGAAGACCTCGCCTGTCCGCGCTATCTGCCAGTCGAAGCCAGCCGCGGAAACATTTGACAATCGGCTAGAGCAACAGTCAGTTGTCGGCCTGCGGATCAGGACTGCGCGTGCGCGGGCTTGTCCACTGTTTTAAACGTCTTGGCGAGGGCGCGCAGTCTTCTAGCTGACGATAGGCGCGGGAACATTTGACGATCGCAGACGGCGACTGTCACTTGTCAGCGCGCTATTGAAGACTGCGCGTGCGCAGGTTTGTGACGCAAGGACCGCGCCGAGTCCGAAGGAGGGGGTAGGCAGCATCTGAGCGAGCGAAAGTGCATCCTTCGCTTTGCGACAAATTTTTCCTCCTTTCCAGCTGGCGTTTTATGGATCAGTAGGCCAGTGGCGGCCATAGGCGCCGCGCGTCCGTCTGTGGGGCATGTCGGCGTGCTCACTGAATTGTCGCGCACTTTGTTCGTCCCGCAAGAAAGGGAACGCCGCACGGGCAGATGTACGTGACGGCGGTACTCAGCCGCTTTCCATTGCGGCAGCGACTTGTTTCTCCCTTTCTATTTTCTTTCCGTCCCGCTTCTTTTATTCTCGGACACTTTTCCCTTGGCTCATTACAGGTAACCCTGCACAAAAGGCCAGTTTTTTGCCCGCACTTTCCGACGCGCTGAATGTCAACGACTGTGCATGTAACTGGATACTGCTCTGGTATACGTGTGCTATTGTCTTGTAAGGAGCGCCGCACATTCAATGGAAACACCGATAGATAATCTCGCCTAACTCGACATGGAAACAATTTAATAGCCTATTTTTCATTTTTTATTTTATTCGCTTTCAGGTAGAGCTCATTTAACCAGATACAGTTGCTCCACATATACAATCGAGGCAGCGATCTAATTTCGTCTGTATTACTCTATAAAGATGAGACATTGTCACACGTAGTCCCCAAAATTCTCGAAAAGATCTTAACTGACTTGCTTCAAATTCTTACACCTTACTCTAACAAACATTCGAAAGGACATAAGCTGCATATTTTGTAACATACGTACATGCTAACAAAAATCTTGAAAAGTTCTTGATTGATTTACTTCAAATTTTTGCATGATGCTGTAATAAACATTTGGGTGGACATATATATATATATATATATATATATATATATATATATATATATATATATATATAAAGAGAAAAAAACTGTATACATAAATAGAAAGAATGTATTTAGGAGCTGTGTTGTGATGTATGAAAATGTGTTCTTAACATACACTATTAAACAAAAATTTTATAAATAAACAGAAAAAAAACTGTGTATATAAAGAGAAATAATCTATTTAGGAGTTGTGCTGTGATATATATAAATATATATTAAGAACACATTTTCATACATCACAGCACAACTACTAAATACATTGTTTCTCTTTATATATACAGTTTTTTCTCTTTGTTTATAAAATTTTTGTTTAATAGTGTATGTAATCTCGAACAAAAATTGTATGCACAATACGCTGTTTTGGTTTCCTCTACACCATCGGTGTTAACAGAAAATAAGGAAGTTGTATTTATACCCGAGTCAAATAGTGATTTCCCTGCGGTAAGATTTTGGAAGTTTCTATGTTTTTTGGTGGATGCTGAATAGGAATTTCATGTTTGCTGAATGTAGGAGGTCGTTTCTCAACGAAAAGCGCAAAAAAAAAAATCAAAATTTTTGCACTTTTTTCAGTTTTTCAGCGATGTCTAGAAAACTGTGCGTTTTTCGAATGTGACAACTGTATACAAAATTGGAAATTTCCTACAAAATGCAGTAGCCAGATTCGATTTTCTGATGAGCGCTATCGGCGCCAGAGCGCGCTGAAATGGAACGATGTTTTGGGCCTTCCACGAGAGCGTCAAAAACGCCCACTCCCACCCTTTACAGCAGGAATAGTGTACATGTTATTAACAAAAACCGCTACACCACGCGAAGGTACAAGAACGTCTGTAACATTCAATTTACTCACAAGCGGGGAGGGAACAGAGCGAAAATTACAAAATCTTTCTGTCCTTTGCCAGCGACTGTGGCCGAGCGGTTCTAGGCGCTTCAGTCCGGAACCGCGCTGCTGCTTCGGTCGCAGGTTTGAATTCTGTCTCGGCCATGGATGTGTGTGATGTCCTTAGGTTAGTTGGGTTTAAGTAGTTCTAAGTCTAGGGGTTTGATGACCTCAGATGTTAAGTCCCATAGTGCTTAGAGCCATTTCAACCATTCTTTTCTGTCCTCACAGCTAAAAGTTGTTTTGAATGAACTAATGGGAAATCATGTCTGACGAATACATTATAAAATTATATTTACCACATGTTAGGCACATGGTGCTGAATAGAAAGATGAATATGCAGTATGTCGTGAAATGAGTGAATGTCAAACCCAGAATTGGGTCATCACTTCGGGCGTGTTGTTCATCCGGAAAAGAAAGGAGCTATTTGGTAATAGAATATGGGTACAACATTCAGGTAAGTTGTATAGTTAACTGTCGATGTATGAAGAAATAATTGTAGTGACGTCACGTGCGCAGCTTTTTTCTTTTTTTTTTTTTACCGATGTACGTGTGGCTGTTGGTGGCCTAGACCATATTTTTTGGGCACTAGAAGGTTAGGTGAAAGGTCGTTAGCGATAGTAGGTCAGAGCAAAGTGTCAGGGGTTGCGGAAGGTCCAGACTGAACAGTGAGTTGTGTTGGTCTTCACCTCAAAAAACCGCAACTTGAATAATTAATATCTCAACTGAGAAAAATTGATAAGCGAAGATGCATAATGCTACAAAATATTACAGGAAATGATACTGAGCCGTGGCGAGCTGGCGCCAGTGTTATTTTGTTCATGTATCGTTGAGATCGATTGTGGTTGAGCTAAGCTATCTTTGCTTTTCGCGTGTCTTATCTTGTGGGTTGGCGGGCGAAGCGAGTCGGTTGTTAGCCTTCGACAGGTAATCCTCGAGATTTCGCGACATTCGCTGGAAGACGAGCGTCGACGGCTGCCGAACGAGTGTGATGACCGTTATATGTTGTGGTGTGAAGTTGGTCGGGTGTTTTGGCGACATTGGCAGTTTGGAGATACGAGTTCTGTGACTTCGCTGGGAACAAAATTTGAAGTGAAGCGGTGAAGCCGTGGAACCCGCTCCTTCGCGTTGTGTACGGGATATGAAGTAAGTGGTCGTAATTTTGTTTTGTTGACGACGCTCTCAGAGGCATTTAAAATTTTATTATTATGGTGAGACTTTCATAGTCGAACTTTGAGATGGTGGAAGAGTTCAGTTGGCCTAGTTAAATGCTGGCCGTTATCTGAAAGCTTTCTCAGAAGTTTTACTAGTGCTATGTGTTTCTCGTAATCAAATGATGTGTTGGCGTTCTCAAAGCCTACACTCTATTAATACAGTTGCCCATGAGTAAAACGATAAAGGTCAAAGTTCCGAATTTGTCCGTAGTGTAACGTGTTCCTTTACACGCTTATGCATATATCGAGTCAAAAGGTTCTGCCGAGTGTTTCTATGTTTGAGTTATTGGAATGTCTTTGATTGTGCCAGCGCCTTGGCGTGGAGTGAAATGTCTAGGCCTGGCAGTGTTTAAGAACCTGGCCACTACCGGAAGCTGTTCACATACCGCCTTAGAAAGTTTAGTATTTAACTTCTTTCTGCATAGCATCTGCTGAGTTCCTCGCGCAGCTCTTTCTAGTAGTCTTTTATTAACACGTCTGAGCACACGAACAGTCATTTTGAAACGTCCCCTTTGAACAATTATACATGACTGTGCTTAAACTGACACACAATATTTTTTTAGCGCAACGCAATCTGACTTTCAAAATTCCCTACAAAAGAATGGCCCTGACTAACATTAAACTATACCTTTCACAAATCACTTACCTCACAAAAATCTTCGCTGCTCAAGCTACTGCAATACAGCGAGCGCCACTACTGCCAGCTAAATAAAAGATTCAAACTATGGAAGGCACTAACTACTGATAGGGATAGTTAGCAAATGAAAGATATTAATAGAGAACAAACAATGTATTTACCTTGATATCATCATATATAAATATAGCAGTTCATGACAAATTTCAAAACTCTCTCCCCACATCCACCACTGCTGGCGGCTCACCTCCAACTGCGCAACGCTAAGCGCTGTTCACAGCCAGCTGCCTAACACTACAATGGCGAGTATTACAACAATGCAAAGCAGACACAGACTGCACACAGCACAGCCAGTGATTTTCATACAGAGGTGGCGTTACCAATAAAAAAACCTAAACAGCCTACTTACATAAAGAAAACATAAACAGCCTACTTACATAAAGAAAACATAAACAGCCTACAACAGCCTACTTACAATTTTTAAAGATCAGTGTTTCTGTTGTAGTTTTTTATGTAAGTGGTTCTATCACGTTATGTAACTGGATTTTAGCTTGCACTAGTGTTGAAGTGTCATTAAGTCACCCTTTATTGGTTACTGTTTTCATTGTATGTATTTTGAGGGAAATATGGGAGTTTGAATTTTTGAAGTTTGTCAGTAATTCTGTTTTCTTAATAAGCGAAAATAAAGCGAGGGGTATTAGTTCCCAGCAACGTTGAGTTTGTAATTGACCTTTTAACAAGTGCTTCTTTAACAGATTGAAATAGTACGTTTATGAGGGTACTTTGGTGAAGAATGTTTTAAGTGTTGCCATCTTAATGTAATAACTGGTTTTAAGGACTTTGAGGAAGTGGCTATGAGAAGTAATTGATAATTGCTATACTTAAGGTTTCTATAAATGCCTGGCACATTAAGTTTTTTATAACTTTCTCTTAAGGGACTTATTTGAGTACTGAGTACGTTGGGTTTCTAACTGTATTTGGAAAGCTTTGTCTAGTGGCTCATCCACAATTTGTAATTGTCAAATTCCTTAAAAGGCGTAATGTCAATAAACTGTCTTAATTACAAATTGTGACTACCAAGCATAATTGCATCCCGCTTCCTCTTTTATGATATCTAAGATATGGTGGGGAAGTGTGGTACGAATAAGGGAATCCACGTACCAGATACTTTCTGTCGCCTCAGCTGCTTCAGACAGAGGTACTGCAAGGGGTTTCTCCTGATCGTCTTCGTATTCTACATCAAATTTGTCGACGCTGTTGGAGCACGACCATTAAAATTGCTGGAACAGTTTCGTGCAGAACAGTCCTGCTGGTCTATACCCACACCGACCCCGGCAACCTGTTTTGCATTGGCAAGGTATAAACTGAAAATCCTCTGGGAGCTGGGGATTGCAGAGTGGTAATGGCGGCCTAACCTATTTTTTGTCAGTTTCCACAGCTACTGCTCTGGGTCAAGTACTGCAGTACATGCGATTGATGGGGCTTATTGTTGCACAGACTCGTGTGGTAGAGTGGGCATATCTTCGAACAAATTTGCGACTCATGGTATAACCATTATGTATGAAGTACAATCAAAGTGTGATAGTTTAGGAATGAGGCATTAAAAGTAATAGATCAGTTTTCCTATCTGATACACAAATCTCCAGATTTCAGACACTCGGAACGATACTACACGTTGTATGTCGAGAGAGTATAAACGAAAACAAATATTTTATTTGTGCTATGTACTGTCGTCCAATAGAACACACGTAAACGGTAATAAAAAGTGATACCAGAACTACACAGCACAGGATTGTTTTGTACGAGGGCGGTTCAGAAAGTAACCTCCGATTGGTCACAGTGCGGGTTGTGGGGGGAGTAGCGACGCCATCTGTGCGTTCACGCACTCAACAGGTCAGTCGGCATCAAGCCGTGGTCGAGTGAACGTCGTGCCTGCGCTAGTTTAGTTTTTGTGGCAGTTTGAAATGTGTGCTGCAATAGAAATCCCCGCCAAATGTGAAGTGCGTGCTGTCATAAGGTTTTTTACAGCCAAAGGATATTCTGCAGCAGCTATTCATCGTGAGCTTTGTGCCGTGTACGGACCAAGAGTTATGAGTGAAGGAGTTGTCCGTGAATGGGTACGTTTATTTAAAAGTGGACGAGAAAACGTTCATGATGAAGAGAGGAGTGGTAGACCATCATTGGTGACTGACGAACTCGTTCAGACAGTTGATGGAAAAGTTCGTGAAAATCGACGTTTCTCAATGTCGGAGTTGTCTACTGGTTTTCCACAGATTTCTAAGACTCTCTTGTACGAGATAGTGACAGCAAAATTGGGTTACCGTAAGTTCTGTGCACGATGGGTGCCCAAAATTCTTACCGACCACCACAAAACTCAAAGAATGGCCTCTGCATTAGACTTTCTGTCACGTTATGAGGACGAAGGAGAACCATTGTTAAACAGAATCGTGACCGGTGACGAAACCTGGATTAAGTACGTGAACCCTGAGACAAAAGAACAATCAAAGATGTGGGCACATTCAAATACGCCTACCAAACCAAGAAAACCCGCGCAAGATTTTTCTGCCAGAAAACTGATGGCAACGGTGTTTTGGGATGCCAAAGGGGTGTTGTTGGTTGAATTCATGGAACGTGGTACGACCATTAATCAAGACGTGTACTGTGAAACAATAAAAAAGTTATGACGGGCTATTCAGAACAAACGCCGTGGTATGCTGACTTCCGGTATCGTTTATTTGCACGATAACGCCCGTCCTCACTCTGCTCGCAGAACAACGGCCCTTCTTGAGTCCTTCAAGTGGGACGTTATCAACCATCCACCTTACAGCCCAGACCTGGCGCCAAGTGATTATCACCTCTTCATGCATTTGAAGAAATGGCTCGGGTCACAGCGGTTTGATGACGACGAAGAGCTCAAAGATGCGGTCACAGGCTGGCTCCAGGCACAAGCGGGTGATTTTTATGCAGAAGGAATTTCAAAGCTTGTGAAGAGATACGATAAGTGCCTCAATCGCTATGGAGACTATGTAGAAAAATAGTGCAAAGATGTAGTTGTAAGATGTATATATTAAAATATTTTTATTGAACTTGGTGTATTTTTTTAAATCAACCGGAGGTTACTTTCTGAACGGCCCTCATAGATGTCGCGTGTGTGATGTGTAGGTACATGGTGAAAGACCCCCCCAGCTATGGTAAAGTTAAAATCAGTTAAAGAAATGAAACAGCGATAATGGCAGAAGTAAGGATCGACCATAAGCGTCGGCAAAGACATTAATTATGAGTGCGTAGTAAGGCGCAGACAAATGAACAAAAAACATCATTCACTTTTCTTTGTACATGATTTTGTTTCATTCTCTCGTATGTAGAAGGTTGGTTAAGATGTACTGGTCGATGTATGACGTGCTACGAGTGTTATGTATTATATGTGATTCTGAATAAGAGAGGACTTAACAACAGTATTAAGAATTTTTATTGAAGTGAAGTGGGGCCAAGTTGGGAGGATTTCCTTCATCTTGAGAGGCACTGGTGTCCTTGGAGTCGGCTGTCTGCATCTACAATTGAAATGTAGGAGAGGAAGTCCGTGGTCCTATTTCGCCGGCCGCGGTGGTCTAGGCGCTCGGTCCGGAACCGCGCGACTGCTACGGTCGCAGGTTCGAATCCTGCCTCGGGCATGGATGTGTGTGATGTCCTTAGGCTAGTTAGGTTTAAGTAGTTCTAAGTTCTAGGGGACTGATGACCACAGATGTTAAGTCCCATAGTGCTCAGAGCCATTTGAACCATTTGGTCCTATTTCCTAAGATTAACAGAAGTGTAAGAGCTTTCAGAAGGCGACAGATATATATATATATATATATATATATATATATATATATATATATATATATATATATATATATATATATATATATATATATATATATATATATTGTGATGGACATACACACAAAGAAAAAAAAGAAGCGATGCAAGGCAAAGTGAAAGAAGAATAGCACAATTTCGTACACGCAGAACATTTACTATCACTGCAATTGAACTATCCTTTAATTTTTCCCATTTTAATTAAGTCACTTTTTTATTACGTGGGTGAGTCATATGAAAACTTTAAATTTGAAATAACAAATCGAAATTTCGCGCCGTTATCCTGTAAGCTGGTAAGCGTGCTACAAACAGCGTGCAGAATGGCCTGTAGGTGGCAGCATAGTGCAGATGCACACATACCGTCTCAGTATCAGTATAAAGATGGCCGCCCCACTTGCGACTTGCACCAGGGAAGAACAGCGTTCTGTTATTCGGTTTTCAGTAGTGAAGATGTGAAACCTATTGAAATTCATCGACGAATGAAGGTTCAGTATTGTGATGCATGTTTGTCACAGCAGCAAGTCTACGAATGGAGTAGGAAGTTCACAAATGGTGTGACTTCAGTGGAAGATGCTCCTCGTCCAGGTCAGGTACGAGTTGTGACTCCACAGAACATTGCAGCAGTTGAAGCCATAGTGAAGGAAAACCGCCGAGTGAGACTGAATGACACTGCAGCATGTTTACAGATTAGTCATGGGTCAGCACACCATATTGTCTGTCTGCAAGATGGGTGCCTCGGCAGCTGACTCCTGAAATGAGAGAAGGACGTGTTGATGCTTGTGAAGAACTTCTTCGGCGCTTTGAACGAGAAGGTGATGGCTTCCTTGCAAGAATCGTTACTGGCGACGAAACCTGGGTTCACTTCACCAACCAGAAACTAAGAGAGCGAGCAAGGAATGGCGCCATTCCTCATCACCAAAACCAGAGAAGTTTCGAACAGAACCATCAGCAGGGAAGGTTATGCTGGCTCTCTTTTGGGACAAAAAAAGGCGTCATTTTGGAGCATTACGTGCCTAGAGGGACTACTGTCACCAGTGCATCATATAAAGGCCTCCTAAAAATCATCTGCGGCCTGCAATCAAATCAAAGCGACGTGGACTGCTGTCAGCAGGTGTCCTTTTGCAACATGACAATGCAAGGCCCCACACTGCCCGTACAACAGTTGCAACAATCACAGACCTGCATTTTGAGTGTCTTCCTCATCCACCATACTCACCAGACCTTGTCCCACGTGATTTCCATATGTTTGAACCACACAAAGATGCAATGGGAGGAAAGAAGTTCCGTTCTGATGAAGAAGTACGCCACGCGGTGCATGAGTGGTTGCGTGGACTACCAAAAGAATTTTTTTCTAAAGGAATTTATGCATTTTGTAAGCACTGGACGACTTGCATTGCGGGTGGGGGAGATTATGTTGAAAAGTGATAAAGCTTTGTACCAATTCTGCACAATAAATAATATTTAAAACATATTTAAGGTTTTAATTTGACTCACCCTCTTATTATTATAATACAGTGGGCTGGTAGAGGGTGTGCTCCTCATACCTACGACACCGCATACAAATCTCACTGATGACAATTTTTTTAATGCTGTTTACTCGCGAAACTGTTATACGGGAGAACATTTTCCTGGCATGTAAAGCGACTTTTCGGAGATTGTAGCAATATTCTTTAGGCAGTCTGCTTTCGCTCCGTTAGTTGAAAGCGACAAACCTATAGAGTAGGTACATTTGTGTAGATAGATACAGTGTTCTGTCGCACATGTGCCACATAACAGACACCACTTGTGATGAAGCAGCTAGCGCACATATAGTTTCATAGAATAAACATGAACAGTGGGAACTGTAGAATAAAGAAACAGCTACATCACACTTCCGCACGCGTGATGCAATTGTTTCTTTATTCTTCTGTTCTGACTGTATATTCCGTGAAACTACAAATGTACTCTGTAGGTTTGCGACTTTCAGAGAAACGAAAAAAAAAAAAAAACTGTGTATATTCCTAAGGCACCAAGCTGCTGAGGTCATCGGTCCCTAGACTTACACACTACTTTAACTACCATAAACTAAATTACTCTAGGACAACACACACACGCCCCCATACCTGAAGGAGGACTGGAACCTCCGGCTGGAGAGGTCGTGCAATTCGTGACATGGCGCCTCAAACCACGCTGCTACTCCAGCTCAAAATGGTTCAAATGGCTCTGAGCACTATGGGACTTAACATCTGTGGTCATCAGTCCCCTAGAACTTAGAACTACTTAAACCTAACTAACCTAAGGACATCTCACACATCCATGCCCGAGGCAGGATTCGAACCTGCGAGCGTAGGACAGCGGCCAGCGCGCGCGTCAGCGGAACTAAGCGAAAGCAGACTGTCAAGAGATCATTGCTGAGTTATCCAAACAGCCCTTTTATATGTCATAAACATGTTGTCCCATGTATCAGTTTCATGCATAATGTGGTGTCACCGCCAGACACCACACTTGCTAGATGGTAGCCTTTAAATCGGCCGCGGTCCGTTAGTATACGTCGGACCCGCGCGTATCAGTGATTGCAGACCGAGCGCCGCCACATGGCAGGTCTAGAGAGACTTCCTAGCATTCGCCCCAGTTGTACAGCCGACTTTGCTAGCGGTGGTTCACTGACTACTTACGCTCTCATTTGCAGAGACGATAGTTAGCATAGCGTTCATCTACGTCATTTGCTACGACCTAGGAAGGCGCCATTACCAGTTACTATTGATGCTGTAAAACATGTACCGTCAAGAGCGATGTTCACCAATTATGGATTAAAGTTAAGTATTCCAGCAGCTACGTACTCTTTTTACTAGTCTCATTTCCGTGTCCTGTTCCAGACCTCACGCCAGCCTGCGTGAGCTTAAACGCGTGCCTTTCGGCTTCCTCATAGTGGGTTGGCTGTCTTGCCAAACCACAACACATAATACAACAAGAAAAAGTTGTCATCACTGGGCCGGCCAGGGTGGCCGAGCGGTTCTACGCGCTACAGTCTGGAACCGCGCGACCGCTACGGTCGCAGGTTCGAATCCTGCCTCGGGTATGGGTGTGTGTGATGTCCGTAGGTTAGTTAGGTTTAAGTAGTTCTAAGTTCTGGGGGACTGATGACCTGAGAAGTTAAGTCCCATAGTGCTCAGAGCCATTTGAACCAATTTTTATCGTCACTGGAACACCTAACAGCCCTTTTATATGCCATAAACATTTTATCCCATGTAACACTTTCACGAATAGTACAGTTATAAAAAGTTGTCACCATTGAAGATTTTTTTCCCTCATTTTGTTCTTGACTGGTTGTTGTATTAGTTCGGGACGGACCACCCATGACGCTTATTGAAGTTCATCGTCGATCCATTAACTCAGTTTTTATTATTACAAAGGGCAGCTAACCCTCTGATCGAACACGCTGAACTACGGCGCCGGCAGTTTTGAACCCAGCACACTTTTGGGAGAAGAGAAGTTTGTGGTACAACTTTACCAGAAGAAGGGAACCGTTGGTAGGACATGTTCTGAGGCATCAAGGGATCACCAATTTAGTATTGGAGGGCAGCGTGGAGGGTAAAAATCGTAGAGGGAGACCAAGAGATGAATACACTAAGCAGATTCAGAAGGATGTAGGTTGCAGTAGGTACTGGGAGATGAAAAAGCTTGCACAGGATAGAGTAGCATGGAGAGCTGCATGAAACCAGTCTCAGAACTGAAGACCACACCAACCAACCAACCACACTTTGTACGGTGATCTAACGATCCACCTACTTCCCCGTAGAAGCTGGATGTAGCAGATACTCAGAACTATTCTTTTCCTGTGCTCCATAGTCCTGGTGTTACTTTTAGCTAGCATTTACGCCCGTTCTGCCCGCCGACAGCACATAGGACGAATTAAATCGGAGCTTTGGTTCCTACACTAACGACGTACAGTGTTCAGTATCGATCTGAGTGTCTGAAATCTGGAAGTTTGGGTGTCAGCAGCAAAATAACTGATGAAGGCCGAGCTAAAGAGGAAATAAATGAACAACGGCTATTGCAAGAAAAGCATTTCTGAAAAAGAGGAATTTGTTAACTTCTAAATTATAAATTTAAGTAATAGAAAGTCTTTCCTCAACGGGTTTCTACAGCCTTGTAAGAGGCAAAACATGGAAAATAAGAAGAGAATAGAAGGTTTGGAAAAGTGGTGTTACAGAAGAATGCTAAAGACGAATTCCGAAAATGATATGGATGGATTGAATAACTAATGAGATGGCAGTGAACTGAACTGTCGAAGAAAGAAAGTTTTGGCTCAACTGGACTAAAGGGAAGATTCGGTTGACAGGACACATTCTTAGACCTCAAGGAAACCTCAGTTTGGTACAGGAGGGAATTGTGGCGGGAGGCTAAACACTGTAGAGGTATTCCAGGGCTTGAATACAATAAACAGACTTAAGTGGGTGCAGGCTGCAGTATAAAACCAGTCTTCGAACAGATGACCACAACAACAAGACTGGTTTAGAAAGTCGTACTAACAAAACCATTCTGCTGATCACACCGAAACTTGACATGTTACTGCGCGTCCTATAGCAACATAATTGAAGCAATACGACCTTCATATAAAGCCGGTACAGCTCCAAACCGAAACTCTTTCGTTACTGTGGCCTCGCATTTTGTTTAAACCCCATACGTTTTGTAATGCGCCAAACACCCTCAGCTCGAAAAAGTGCATCACTTCTTAGTATCGCCTCAACTTACTATCGACTTTAATGTTTTGAGTTAATGAAGAGTTTGTTAAGAGGTTTATAAAGTATTCTTATATTTTGTAGATGTGTGACACCCAATGTTCGAGAAAATCTGTGTCCTGTCACGTCAGCGAGTTTGCAACGCCCAGCTGCTCGAGCAGTATGGAGCGGTGGCGGGTAGTGTCATCAACCTACGAGAGACCCGACGTATGGAAGCGGGCAGAGGGCTGCCACCAGAGGCAGCAGTGCCCATCACCAAGGTCCCCACACTCAAGTGTTTGGGAGTGGTATCCCATGGAAACATACGACGTACAGCGGCCGATAATTATCGACGGCTACGGCGACAGATTCGCGCATTTGTACGACAACATGCACTGCGCGCCATAGATATGTTCCAGCAGGCGCATTATGTCAGCGTCTACTTGGCACCGAAAAAAAATCTCTTGGCACACACACTGCCGTTGCCCACCACGATCGCATCAAGACTACAGTCAGCCTTCGGGCATTGGCCGGCCGGTGTGGCCGAGCGGTTCTAGGCGCTTCAGTCTGGAACCGCGCGACCGCTACGGTCGCAGGTTCGAATCCTGCCTCGCGCATGGATGTCTGTGATGTCTTTAGGTTAGTTAGGTTTAAGTAGTTTTAAGTTCTAGGGGACTGATGGCCTCAGATGTTAAGTCCCATAGTGCTCAGAGCCATTTGAACCATTTTTGAACCTTCGGGCATTTCGTAAGTGCTGACCTGCCCTTCAAAATCCGCTACGATAACTTGACGCTGCCACAGAGAGGGGGGAGGCATCGGACTCGTAAACGTGAAGGACAGGCCGCGTGCGCTATTTCTTAGTACGATGCAACGCTATTGGAGAACCTAGCACGTCACCTTAAAGGGCGCCGTGATCAACCAAGTGGCTCCCCAGTCAGTTTGTCCACCAGTAAACGCCTGCCACATCACGGCACCACTCGCACACCTTCGGAACTTCTTCATCGATTGCAGTTACGTTCTGCACAGTTTGCCGGAGACCAGGCTGCCCACAACGACATATACGGAAGACTCCTTCAGCAACAATCTCGCTATGTGGCCGAACAGAAGTATCCGGTGATACACTGGCAGAGAATATGGAGAGCGGTCCATCTCCTCTCTCTCCCTACAGAGGTACGCGCATTGTGATATGAAGTGGTGAACGGCAAATTCCCGAACCGTCGCCGGCCGCTGTGGCCGAACGATTCTAGGCGCTTCAGTCTGGGACCGCGCGACGTCTATGGTCGCAGGTTCGAATCCTGCCTCGGGCATGGATGTGTGCGATGTCCTTAGGTTAAGTTAGGTTTAAGTAGTTCTAAGTCTAGGGGACTGATGACCCCAAATGTTAAGTCCCATAGTGCTCAGAGCCGTTTTGAACCCGAACCGCCAACGACTGCACTCTATTCATCTGGTCGACAAGCCGATATGCCCGCACTGCGCGGTCGTCGACTCCGACGAGCACCGTTTGGTTCGTCGCACGGCCATCGACTGTTGGCTTCTAACGAGGAAAATGCTGGCCCTTTTACTGCGTACGGTGCACACGGCGATCAAAGCTGACGACCTACTTTTCCCGGACAAAGTATACTCTCCCAGCGCCAGGACAAACGCCGTAAACTGGATAAAGGCGATGGCGACGTATTATTTGTATCGCACCGATGAGAAGAACGTCATATACTTCTGGTACGTACTGCAAGAGCAACATGATATCTTGCGGCGACACGTGAAATACAGAACACGTTTTGCCAATTACTTGGGTTCGTTATTCACGGACTCTCCGGCTAGCTGGGGTGTTCCGGGTATGAGAAGTGAAATGAGGAGGTAGCTCACCGTTCAGGAACTAACGTTCAAGCCTGATGTATTCAGGGGACTATACGGAGTATTTATGCTAACGAGAAGCCGACCTGGATACACGCCAATAGGGCCGTTGCAGGGTCCCGTTTCCTTTTCTTTCTTTTTCTAGTGAACTCTTTAAATCTAAACTGCGTTAGGAGCCGTTTTTACTTCTGGATGCGTTGAATAGCACCTTCAGTTTCTGTATGTTGTGTTTAGCACCAATGAAAGACAATAAAAGTCAATAGACACGAAAAACACCGCAAATAAAAATTAAATATATATGTACCGGGTGATCAAAGAGTCAGTATAAATTTGAAAACTTAATAAACCACGGAATAATGTAGATAGAGAGGTACAAATTGACACACATGCTTGGAATGACATGGGGTTTTATTTAAACAAAAAAAAGGTTCACAAAATGTCCGACAGATGGCGCTGGACAGCAAAACGTCAGTGACTGCGCATGACAATCATGTACAAAAGGAGCTCTAATGAGAGAGAGAATCTCCCACCCCCGCCCGCTGCCGCGCCTGTTTTCCCACGTCCCACCCAGTCTCCATCTCTCAACCCTCCTTACCCTCTCCCAAGGTGGCTTCCGCCAGCTCCCCCTCCCTGATGATGTCCTCCTCCCCTCCGTCTACCCCTCCTATCAACTTTGATCCTCCCCCTCCACTTCCTGTGTCCTTTCCTTTAGGCACCCTCCCTCCCTTCTCTTCCCTTCCCTACTTTTTCCTTTTCCCCCATCCCCTACCTCCTCCCCTCTTCCCCTGGGCTTCCTCTCCCCCTTCCTCCCTTCACCCTATCTCCCCTGCCCTTGGCATCTTCTCTCCCCTCTCCCTCTCCCACCCCCCTCCTCCTCTCTTGGCAGGTTCCTGGACTCGTACATGGTTAGTGAACATTCGCGCGCCAGAGATCAACGCCTCGTGTCCTGCGTGTGTCGTCGTTTTGTGCTACAGTGGTTCAGTATTATTCGTTTTTGTGCACCTACATTCACGTGTGACAATATTAGTCTCTGTCCAAGTGTCTGAACAAATTTTATCTTGGACTCTACACCCGTGAACAGCTCCATGTATTTTAAAAAGTGTTTGTCTCCGTTTCTATGTTCACCATGTTTTTTTTTCTCTTGATGTCTTCATTTGTATCTTGTGTGTTCTCTGAGGCCAAAGAGCGGCGTAGCATGCTGCTGCTGGCCTGCCTGTTAACAGGTTTGGAAATAACAATAAAGAAAGAAAAGCTATATTATCAGAATTGGGGAATGTGCTAGTTCAGCGTTACGATCCTATCGCCATAGGAAGGGTATTCGAACGGGTAAGGGTCCGTTGACAAATGCAGCTGTGGCGAGAATGATTTCGAAGTTGGAAGCTACGGGTTGCTTAGACGATAGACCCCGTAGTGGCCGACCGAGCACAAGGCGTAATGCTGCTGAGACAGTTCAGGAAGACATGGAGACTGTAGCGGGTTCGTCTACCGGTATGCACGGGGAAGTTAGCGCTCGTGCAGTCGCACGTCGCAGCGGCATTCCATACACTGCTGTTTGGTTGGCACTTAGGCGTACCCTCCGATGCTATCCGTACAAAACCCATCGGCATCATGCACTGTTACCTGGCGATTTAGTGAAGCGGAGGGCATTTGCGGTGTGGGCGTTTCAAAAGATGGCGGAAGATGACGATTGGTTGAGTAACGTGTTGTGGACCGACGAAGCTCATTTCACGCTCCGAGGGTCTGTCAACGCCCACAACTGCAGAATTTGGGCTACCGAAAATCCTAGAACTGTCGTGGAAACTCCATTGCACGACGAGAAAGTCACGGTATGGGTTGGATTTACCACATCTACCGTTATCGGGCCGTTTTGCTTCGAGAAAATGCGTGACCCTGATTTTGTAAGTGCTACCGTGACGGGTGAGAGGTACGCCGATATGTTACAGAAGCGCATCATCCCCAGCCTGGCTGATAAACACCTGCTGGAACGTACGATGTTTATGCAGGATGGCGCTCCACGCCATATTGGTAGACGCGTGAAAGATCACTTGCGCGCATCGTTTGATGATGATCGTGTGCTCAGCCGCCACTTTCGTCCTGCTTGGCCTCCCAGGTCGCCAGACCTCAGTCCGTGCGATTATTGCCTTTGGGGTTACCTGAAGTCGCAAGTGTATCGTGATCGACCGACATCTATAGGGATGCTGAAAGACAACATCCGACGCCAATGCCTCACCATAACTCCGGGCTGCTGTACAGTGCTGCTCACAACATTATTCCTCGACTACAGCTATTGTTGAGGAATGGTGGACATATTGAGCATTTCCTGTAAAGAACATCATCTTTGCTTTGTCTTACTTTGTTATGCTAATTATTGCTATTCTGATCAGATGAAGCGCCATCTGTCGGACATTTTTTTTACTTTTGTATTTTTTTGGGTTCTAATAAAACCCCATGTCATTCCAAGCATGTGTGTCAATTTGTACCTCTCTATCTACATTATTCCGTGATTTATTCAGTTTTCAAATTTATACTGACTTTTTGATCACCCGGTATACAAATACCTTTCATACCTTGGTCCACATTCCCAGGAAAGGGAGGTGCAGACATGGTGGCCAGGCCTCGGAATGCGACCCCTGCCTCCGCCAGCCCGTAACCTGTTCCCTCCGACACACACACACACAAAAAAAAGCTGATTCGCGGCGTGCGGCAAACATGACAACTGCGGAGAAGTTGGCCACTAGAAACCTTTTTCCGGCGACTGTTAAGAAGGAACACTTATTGTTAAAGAGAGAATTAGCGTGATATATTTGTTCGCAGAGGATGTTTCTTGGCTTATCCTTTTAGAATTCCGGCTATTGTTCGAGTTGTGAGCCTCGAGGGAGAGAATCTCAGCAGTGTGTTGCGATCGGCACACTCTTACGATACGTGAATTAGTCTGCAATGGATACAGAACTCAAGTGTGTTCAAAGTAGGTGTAAGTCGAGTAGAAAGATAATTTCGAAAGATTCGTAGTAATTGACGGTTAGTCATCGAGTAAAACGGAAGTGATTTCTGGCGTTCCCCAAGGTAGTGATAAAGGCCCTTTGCTGTTCCTTATCTATATAAACGATTTTGGAGTCAATCTGAGCAGCCGTTTTCCGTTGTTTGCAGATGACACTGTCGTTTATCGACTAATAAAGTCATCAGAAGAACAAAACAAACTGCAAAACGATTTAGAAAAGATATCTGAATGGTGCGATAGTTGGCAGTTGACACTAAATAACGAAAAGTGTGATATAATCCACATGAGTGCTAAAAGGAATCCGTTTAAGCTCGGTTACGCGATAAATCAGTCAAATCTAAAGGCCGTAAATTCAACTGAATACCTAGGAATTACAATTACTAGCAACTTAAATTGGAAGGAACACGTAAAAAATTTGGTGGGGAAGGCTAACCAAAGACTGCGTTTTGTTGTCAGGACACTTAGAAAATGTAACAGACCTGCTAAGGAGACTGCCCACACTACGCTCGTCCGTCCTCTTTTAGAATACTGCTGCGCGGTGTGGGATCCTTACCAGGTAGGACTGACGGAGTACATCGAAAAAGTTCAGAGAAAGGCAGCACGTTTTGTATTATCGCCAAATATGGGAGAGAGTGTCACAGAAATGATACATGATTTGGGCTGGACATAATTAAAAGAAAGGCGTTTTGGGTTGCGACGGAATCTTCTCACGAAATTCCAATCACCAACTTTCTCCTCCGAATGCGAAAATATTTTGTTGACACCGACCTAAATAGGGCGGAACGATCACCACGATAAAATAAGGGAAATCAGAGCTTTTACAGAAATATTGGAATAATGGAGAATTGTGAAGGTGATTTGCAGAGTATCCATGTAGATGCTGATTGTATAGAAAGTGATTATTTCGCCGATTTTGGTAGAGTGCAGACTCACCATGTATGGGAAAACCTCCGATTTATTGAAGCGTAAGATTAATTTCTCCTATTTGTGATCAATGGTGTGTTGTGCTGCTTAATAGCTACGCGTTTGTAGGCGCACCGTGTTTCAATATTTTAGGGAGATTTTCCGTTGTATGGTGTATGGGAAGAGACAAGTTCGCCCGAAGTCGTTTAGTTACATTGTGGTTGAGGATTAAAGCACGCAGTAAGGGGTATCAGCGTTGCATTGCATTATTCTGGTCGTATAGAAGTACGCAAGCATCGAGGAATAGTCACATTGGTCAGGATTTATTGTGTGACTTCGGCGAGAGCGTAGTAATAAAGTAAATTCATGTAATCTCGTTGGATGCGCTGAATGTGCCGTCGGTCCTACGTAATACGAGGGCAGTTCAATAAGTAATGCAACACATTTTTTTTCTCGGCCAATTTTGGTTGAAAAAACCGGAAATTTCTTGTGAAATATTTTCAAACATTCCCGCTTCGTCTCGTATAGTTTCATTGACTTCCGACAGGTGGCAGTGCTGTACAGAGCTGTTAAAATGGCGTCTGTAACGGATGTGCGTTGCAAACAACGGGCAGTGATCGAGTTTCTTTTGGTGGAAAACCAGGGCATCTCAGATATTCATAGGCGCTTGCAGAATGTCTACGGTGATCTGGCAGTGGACAAAAGCACGGTGAGTCGTTTGGCAAAGCGTGTGTCATCATCGCCGCAAGGTCAAGCAAGACTGTCTGATCTCCCGCGTGCGGGCCGGCCGTGCACAGCTGTGACTCCTGCAATGGCGGAGCGTGCGAACACACTCGTTCGAGATGATCGACGGATCACCATCAAACAACTCGGTGCTCAACTTGACATCTCTGTTGGTAGTGCTGTCACAATTGTTCACCAGTTGGGATATTCAAAGGGTTGTTCCCGCTGGGTCCCTCGTTGTCTAACCGAACACCATAAAGAGCAAAGGAGAACCATCTGTGCGGAATTGCTTGCTCGTCATGTGGCTGAGGGTGACAATTTCTTGTCAAAGATTGTTACAGGCGATGAAACATGGGTTCATCACTTCGAACCTGAAATAAAACGGCAATCAATGGAGTGGCGCCACACCCACTCCCCTACCAAGAAAAAGTTTAAAGCCATACCCTCAGCCGGTAAAGTCATGGTTACAGTTTTCTGGGACGCTGAAGGGGTTATTCTGTTCGATGTCCTTCCCCATGGTCAAACGATCAACTCTGAAGTGTATTGTGCTACTCTTCAGAAATTGAAGAAACGACTTCAGCGTGTTCGTAGGCACAAAAATCTGAACGAACTTCTCCTTCTTCATGGTTCAAATGGCTCTGAGCACTATGGGACTCAACTGCTGTGGTCATAAGTCCCTTGAACTTAGAACTACTTAAACCTAACTAACCTAAGGACAGCACACAACACCCAGCCATCACGAGGTAGAGAAAATCCCTGACCCCGCCGGGAATCGAACACGGGAATCCGGGCGTGGGAAGCGAGAACGCTACCGCACGACCACGAGATGCGGGCCCTTCTTCATGACAACGCAAGACCTCACACAAGTCTTCGCACCCGAGAGGAGCTCACAAAACTTCAATGGACTGTTCTTCCTCATGCACCTTACAGCCCCGATCTCGCACCGTCGGATTTCCATATGTTTGGCCCAATGAAGGACGCAATCCGTGGGAGGCACTACGCGGATGATGAAGAAGTTATTGATGCAGTATGACGTTGGCTCCGACATCGACCAGTGGAATAGTACCGTGCAGGCATACAGGCCCTCATTTCAAGGTGGCGTAAGGCCGTAGCATTGAATGGAGATTACGTTGAAAAATAGTGTTGTGTAGCTAAAAGATTGTGGAATAACCTGGTGTATTTCAATGCTGAATAATACAACCCCTGTTTCAGAAAAAAATGTGTTGCATTACTTATTGAACTGCCCTCGTAATTTATTGAGAAAGAATCGGAAGTTTACTGAGAGTTTGAAATCTTTTCCCTTGTCCCTCAACGAAAAATTAAGAACCATTTATTAGAAAACAAGTTAATTCTCTCTAATAAAGATCATCGTGTGCTGTGTTTTGAGTTTTAAGTAATAGTGCATCGTGGAAGTCAATGCCTGAAGCAGTTGAGGCTTGTTTGATTATTTAAAGTACATATAGTTGAAAAGTGGCGGTGACCGTTTTCTTTAATTGCATTTCCGCCTAGTGAGTTTTTGAATAGAGAACCAAGACTCGTAAGGTAATACGCTGACTTGTATCTGTAAACCACTTAATGGCAGGACATAAACAATTAACTGTTTTGAGCTGAAAAAGTCAGTACACGGCCTGTCCTTTATCCCTACAGTATTACAGGAAAAATATTCAAAAGATTATTTCAAAGCAGAGTAATATATCTTTTCGTATCAAATGAAATCCAAAGGCCAATAAAGTATAAGACTGGTATACTGGTAAAAACAAAGTTCAAAGAAATTAAAACCCTAAAGAGGAGGAATAGTATTTTTCAGTTAATAACTTGGAACGAAAAGAAAGATAATTAATCTTTAATTACTAGGGTAATCCCAAAAGTAAAATCTCCTATTTTTTTATTAGTACATAGACCTGTTTATTTCTACAATGGTTTACATCAGGTTACAGCTTGAACATTTAGCTGTTTTTCGACATAATCACCATTTCCGTCCATGCATTTTTGTAGACGCTGTGGCAGTTTTTGTATGCCCATGTCGTACCAGCTCGCCGCCATGCCGTTCAGAAAGTTATGAACCTCTTCTTTCACCTCGTCGTCGGAGCTGAATCGCTGGGACCACAATTAACGCTGACAGGTACTGTCAGACTCTGAAAAAACTCGAACGGGCAATTCAGAACCGGAGGAGAGGAATGTTGAGCAAGGGCATACCATACACATTCTCCATGACAACGCTCGCCCACACATCAGCTTAAAAGCGATTTAGCTCCGACTGACAACGAAAGATAAACAATTTTAAATTACATCTTTATCTTCTCCAGTTTACGTAAAATTTATAACGGTCACACTGATTGCTTGCATGTACAATTATTCGTTGAAGTTTTAACAACTAAAACAGGTAACAGATCTGTATGACGTATTCATCAGTTATACACGAAAGCTGTCGTTTCTGGTGCCTACGTTGGTAAGAAAGGGTTTAGCTGTGTTGTCAGAGCACACACAGTAAGCTTCGCTGTAGATTGCTGTTATTGGTACAGTAAATATATCATTCCTACTCCCTGAAGAGTTTCACATTTAGTATATTGCTGGTGACTGATACTAGCTTTGGTGGTGATTTATCTTTCGAACCTTGTGAACCCTGATAGATACGTTGTTGTAATTAATATCCAGATGGCTACCATTGACCCCATTTTACAACGAAAAGTGTTATTGTTCAAATGGTTCAAATGGCTCTGAGCACTATAAGACTTAACATCTGAGGTCATCAGTCGCCTAGAACTTAGAACTACTTAAACCTAACTAACCTAAGGACAGCACACACATCCATGCCCGAGGCAGCGGTCACGCGGTTCCAGATTTAATGCGATTCTGTCTGTTTTAATTATTCGGGAGTTCGTCTGATTCTAAACTTTCTTTGCTTTTTGCGTTTAATTTGATTGGGAAACCGTTGAGATTGAACTTAACATATACATGGATGGGCATGAGAAATGAAAGGTTGCAATAAATTTTCCATCTGTGATTATTACTTTACGTATGAAATATTCTGTTGCAGATTAATAAAAGTGAATTTCTTTGAATATTCCAAAATAATGATTCAAGTTTTACTTTTATTCAAGTAGTAAAGCTGTTTGTGCAAGAATGAAAATATTATTGGTCATCGAACTTAGCAAACATTTTCACGTTGCAGTGGATTTTTGTTTAACTGGATATACCCCACCTAGCTTTGAAGCATAAGACTATCTTTACTATATGAAAATGTTTTCTTTTATATTGCTAAGCTCTCCTGAAAAATTATCTGCTTTTAAATACACTTTACGATATGTTCATAATTTATCACTTTTTGAATGAAAATTTACAAAAGCTGCAGCTTGTATCCACCCGTAAATGCACAAGATAAAATCTGCTATCTCCTTTTATTCTGGGTCTGGAATGCTGTGAAAAGAAACACTTTATTATTTTCGTTCACCTTTACCTGTACCCTTTTTAGGATGTGGTCGTTATTATTTTCGTTCACCTCTACCTGTACCCTTTTTAGGATGTGGTCGTTATTGCGATCGTATATTTAAATCTGCCGCTGCTGCAGACTGCTCGCTCGCGCCGCAGCTCCGCACCGCCAGCGATATCCAATAAAATGTTGAAATTTCTTAAATAAAATGGGTAATGTTCGGTGCGAACTTTGCAGTAATTGTGACAAACAGATTTTACTAGATAAATATATTTTAACAGAAACAATTAGAATCTTTACACAGCTTTAACAATCCCAGCTACAAATGGCGTCGATCATCGACTTATGACAAATGAAGACTGCGTAAGAGCCTAATACAACGTCACGGGTTCCTCTCACATTCAGTCCGTGCAGAAGACAAGCGATTCTATTACAATATACTGCCTATTTATATCTTAACTAATTCTTCTACAGCCTTTGTCATTTCTCATTACATATTATTTCTTCTGTGGCGGTTTTCACATCCTCCGCCACAGATAGTATTTCACACTCTTTGAATAATCATTTATAATAGCAAAATTCGTAATTATATTTTCCTCACAAAATTAAGTGTCCTTTTGAAATTCGATTAACAGAAATACATTTGTTACAGTAAGCATTATACATCGAAATGTTCTTTTAACTTTCGCTGTGGATGCGTGATGCCAGAGGACGTTATACAGACTCAGGCGCCTAGAACCGTTCGGCCACTGCGGCCGGATGAGTGTTACTGTGTTTATCCTTTTGTACAAAGTGATATTGTAGTGAACTGTAGTGTGATTTATAGCATAGGACACTGACTATCAAATCTTACGCGATGTCATTGTGTTAGTACAGACTATTATTTCACGTCAAACAGTTTACGTCGTTGAGCTCGGGCAAGGTCTTGTCAGTACAACTTACTGCAGTATTACGAGGCGCGCGGGGTAGCCGTGCGGTCTGAGGCGTCTTGTCACGATTCGCACGGCTCCCCCGTCGGGCATGGGAGCATGGGAGTGTGTGTTGTCCTTAGCGTAAGTTAGTTTAAGTAAGCCAAGGGACCGATGACCCCCCGCAGTGTGACCTCACAGAAAAAAAAAAAAAAAAAAAAAGGAGAGAGAGAGAGCTTTTCACCTACGTATTGCAGTGCCGTTAGAGCCTGTTCGTACAGTATATCTCCTACGAGTTTGTGGTATCTACAGGGTGGCGCAGTACCGTTTCCTGTTTGACGTTTGCACTTTATAGAATGACCGAGGACATTGACTGAGTCACCAGAGGTCAAGACTGTTTTGGATCCGGGTGACTGCCAGCAGCGCCAGCCGGCAGGTACAGAAACACTTCTGCTCTTCGTCCCCTGACGCCAGTCAGCAGAAAGTGCCGAAGAGCTAAGCCGTGAAGCAACCACGGAATGTGCTAAGCTGGCCAGGTGGCCTGTGTCCGCAGCCGTCGTTTGTTTCTACAGCGGGCTCCTGTTTGGCCTGCTCCGATATAACCACAGCCGCGAGGCGTATATCTGGCCGGTCCTCACACAGAGAAAACACGCCCAAGCAACTGCACTGCGGCACTCCGAGTCACAATCTCGGAAAACATGGGAACCGAACGCGAATTGTAAATGATAATCGTCACGGAGGATATACATAAACACAATTGCAGGGCTATTACAAATGATTGAAGCGATTTCATAAATTCACTGTAGCTCCATTCATTGACATATGGTCACGACACACTACAGATACTTGGAAAGCTCATAAAGTTTTGTTCGGCTGAAGCCGCACTTCAGGTTTCTGCCGCCAGAGCGCTCGAGAGCGCATTGAGACAAAATGGCGACAGGAGCCGAGAAAGCGTATGTCGTGCTTGAAATGCACTCACATCAGTCAGTCATAACAGTGCAACGACACTTCAGGACGAAGTTCAACAAAGATCCACCAACTGCTAACTCCATTCGGCGATGGCATGCGCAGTTTAAAGCTTCTGAATGCCTCTGTAAGGGGAAATCAACGGGTCGGCCTGCAGTGAGCGAAGAAACGGTTGAACGCGTGCGGGCAAGTTTCACGCGTAGCCAGCGGAAGTCGACGAATAAAGCAAGCAGGGAGCTAAACGTACACAGCCGACGGTTTGGAAAATCTTACTGAAAAGGCTAAAGCAGAAGCCTTACCGTTTACAATTGTTACAATCCCTGACACCCGATGACAAAGTCAAACGCTTTGAATTTTCGGCGCGGTTGCAACAGCTCATGGAAGAGGATGTGTTCAGTGCGAAACTTGTTTTCAGTGATGAAGCAACATTTTTTCTTAATGGTGAAGTGAACAGACACAATGTGCGAATCTGGGCGGTAGAGAATCCTCACACATTCGTGCAGCAAATTCGCAATTCACCAAAAGTTAACGTGATTTGTGCAATCTCACTGTTTAAAGTTTACGGCCACTTTTTCTTCTGCGAAAAAAACGTTACAGGACACGTGTATCTGGACATGCTGGAAAATTGGCGCATTCCACAACTGGAGACCGACAGCGCTGACTTCATCTTTCAACAGGATGGTGCTCCACCGCACTTCCATCATGATGTTCGGCATTTCTTAAACAGGAGATTCGAAAACCGATGGATCGGTCGTGGTGGAGATCATGATCAGCAATTCATGTCATGGCCTCCACGCTCTCCCGACTTAACCCCACGCGATTTCTTTCTGTGGGGTTATGTGAAAGTTTCAGTGTTTAAACCTCCTCTACCAAGAAACGTGCCAGAACTGCGAGCTCGCATCAACGATGCTTTCGAACTCATTGATGGGGACATGCTGCGCCGAGTGTGGGAGGAACTTGATTATCGGCTTGATGTCTGCCGAATCACTAAAGGGGCACATATCGAACATTTGTGAATGCCTAAAAAAACTTTTTGAGTTTTTGTATGTGTGTGCAAAGCATTGTGAAAATATCTCCAATAATAAAGTTATTGTAGAGCTGTGAAATCGCTTCAATCATTTGTGATAACCCTGTATAATCGGTGGTGACTTTAACATACCCTCGATATGCTGGAAAAATTATACGTTTAAAGCCGGCGGCAGGCATAAAACGTCATCCGAAATTGGACTGAATGATATCTAAGAAAATAATTTTGAAAAATTAGTTCACGAGCCCACTCGACGCGTAAATGGTTGCGAAGGCATACTTGACCTGAAACTTCCTGGAAGATTCAAACTGTGTGCCGGAGCGAAACTCGGAATCTTTGCCTTTCGCGGGCAAGTGCTCTACAAACTGAGCTATCCAAGCACGACTCACGCTCCGTCCTCACAGCTTTACTTCCGCCAGTACCTCGTAGGCGTAAAGCTGTTAGGACGGGGCGTAAGTCGTGCTTGGATAGCTCAGATGGTAGAGCACTTGCCAGCGAAAGGCCAAGGTCCCGAGTTCGAGTCTCGGTCCGGCGCACAGTTTTAATCTGCCTGGAAGTTTCATATCAGCGCACACTCCGCTGCAGAGTCAAAATCTCATTCTGCATACTTGACCTCTTAGCAACAAATAATCTTGGACAAATATTGAGTATCGTGTCGAATACAGGGATTAGAGACCACAAGGCAGTTGCTGCTAGGCTGAATATCGTAACTCCTATGACCATCAAAAAGAAACGCAAAGTATATCTATTTAAAAAAGCTGATAAAAATGCTGTTAACGCCTTTTTAACAGACAGTCTGCACTCCTTCCGATCTGATCATGTAAACGTAGAAAAGATGTGGAATTATTTCAAAGAGATAGTATCGACAGCAATTGAGAGATATATACCACATAAATTGATAAGTTATGGTACTGATTCCCCATGGTACAGAAAACGGGTCAGATGCCAAATTTTAAAAAGTGCAAAATTCCCAAGACTGGCAAAGTTTTGCACAAGTTCGAAATATAGCGCGTACTTCAATGCGAGATGCTTTCAATAAATTCCACAACGAAACTCTGTCTCGGAACCTGGCAGAAAACACAAAGAGATTCTGGTCGTACATAAAGCACACCAATGGCAAGACACAATCAATACCTTCACTGCGCGTTAACAATGGTGAAGTCATTGAAGAGAGTGCCACAAAAGCAGAGTTATTAAACACGGTATTCCGAAACTCCTTCACCAAAGAAGACGAAGTAAATATTCGTGAATTCCAACCAAGAACAACTGCCAATATGAGAAATATAGACGTAGATATCCTCGGTGTAGCAAAGCAGCTTAAATCACTTAATAAAGGAGAGGCCTCCGGTCCACGTTGTATTACCAGTCAGGTTCCTCTCAGAGTATGCTGATACAGTAGCGCCATATTTAGCAATTATATACAACCGATCGCTCACAGAAATATCCGTACCTAAAGACTGGAAAATTGATCAAACCACACCAATACCGAAAAAGGGGAGTAGGAGTAATCCGTTGAATTACAGGCCCATATCACTAACGTCGATTTGCAGTAGGCTTTTGGAACATATACTGTATTCGAACATTATGAATTACCTCGAAGAAAACGATTTACTGACACGTAGTGAGCACGGATTCAGAAAATATAGTTCTTGCGAAACACAACAAGCTCTTTATATTCATGAAGTAACGAGTGGTATCGACAGGGGATGTCAAATTGATTCCATATTTTTAGATTTCCAGAAGGCTTTCGACACCGTTCCTCACAAGCATCTTCTAGCCAAACTACGTGCCTATGGAATATCGCCTCAGTTGTGCAACTGGATTCGTGATTTCCTGTCAGAAAGGTCACAGTTCGTAGTAACAGACGGAAAGTCATCGAGTAAAACAGAAATAATACCCGGCGTTCCCCTAGGAAGTGTTATAGGCCCTGATCTATATTAACGACATAGGAAACAATCTCAGTAGCCGTCATAGATTGTTTACAGCTGATGCTGCAATTTACCGTCTTGTAAAGTCATCAGACGACCAAAACGAATTGCAAAATGATTTAGGTACGATATCCGTATGGTGCGAAAAGTGGCAGTTGACCCCGAGTAAAGAAAAGTGTGAAATTATTCACATGAGTACTAAAAGAAATCCGCTAAATTTAGAGTATGCGATAAGTCACACAAATATGAAGGCTGTAAATTCTACTAAATACTTAGGGATTACAATTACAAATAACCAAAATTGGAACGATCACATAGATTATGTTGTGGGTAGAGCCAACCAAAGACTGCGATTCATTGGCAGAACACATGGAAGGTGCAACAGGTCTACCAAAGAGACTGATTACATCACGCTTGTCCGCCCTATTCTGGAGTACTGCTGTGCGGTGTGGGATCCGCATCAGGTGGGACTGACGGATGACATCGAAAAACTTGAAAGAAGGGCAGCTCGTTTTGCATTATCGCGGAATAGGGCAGATGGTGCCACAGAAATGAAACGTGAATTGGAGTGGCAATCATTATTACAAAGGCGTTTTTCGTTGCGACGGGATCCTCTCATGAAATTTCAATCACCAGTTTTCTCCTCAGATCACGAAAACATTCTGTTGGCACCCACCTACATAGGGAGAAATGATCATCACGATAAAATAAGAGAAATCAGGGCTCGAACAGCCGTTCGAGAGTGGAAAGGTATAGAGACAGCTTGTAGGTGGTACATTGAACCCTCTGCCGATCACTTTATTGAGAATAGCAGAGTAATCACGTAGATGTTGATGTAGATTAGCTGTGACGCCTGCTCCGTCTTCGTGTTTCCGTCTTAATCATGCCACCTTCTCTACGGTTTTGCAAGACTTCATTCTCCATCTGGTACATACGTTGTCTGATCGATACCAACCGGACACCTACTAGAGGATGTTTATATGAGTCTTGTCCACTCTTCGGCTTTCTGACTCTGGGTACGCTCTCAATGTGTCGGAATGTCTGTGGAATCCGTTCTGGTTCAAGAGCCGAAACCGGTGGCGTTGGATGTTGGACTCCCGCTTTCCATTCGATTTCAGGTCAGCATTCTGGGCAGGGTACTCCATTTAAGGAGTAATCGTCTTGTGGTACTCGTTTTTTCTGAGACGGCTAAGAAAAAGTGCCTTCGCCCAAACACGTTTCAACACTTTCTGTGCTATCTGCAATGGGTTACTTGTTTACTTTCTTTCTCGTATGAGGCATAGCTTGATGTGACGAAGAAAATAAAAAAATAAACCCACTGACAATAGAACAAAAAGTGCTGAAACATGTGTGGCTGAAGACAATTGTAAAACAGTGTCTTACATAAGGCGGGCTTTCTCTCTCCGTTTTAAGTTTCAGGTATTTTACTGTCCACAAACCATTTTCTTTGGACACTTTAATTTTTAAAACTAGCTATATGCCAGTACTTCGCAATGGAAGTTAAAGTAGGACATCTGCATTCCAACGCTTTTTTACTTTCCTTACCTCAGTCGATAACAGGGTTCACTTCATCAGTAACTTCGTTCCTCCCAGCCAAGAAGTCAAATACAAATAAAATTTATCGGGAGAAGCAGAGGAGCTTCGTTAAGTTTTTAATGCACAGAGGGAAATGAGTAAATTCATATATTCTAGCCAAGTAAATTAAATGTTAGTTTGTTTTCGCAGACATAATACTGCGGCGCTTCATTCTGTCACTGACGCAAAGTTTCGAAAATACTTCTGCCATAGACGTAAAATAAAAAAAGAAAAAAAAAACGAACAGCGGCATGCACTTGAACTTTGGTGTACTGCGCCATTACTAATCTAAACACAAACAATTTTATGATTAGTATTACTGCAAATATATATGACGAAACATAAATATAAATGACATTTTATTTTGTAAGTGTTTTATTAAACCAGGAATTAACGAATTACTGAGATATTGGTGCTGGTTATTTCAAACAAACATTTTTTTTATGGAATTATGAAGCAGTTCTCAGAGCGTTTTGAGTGCTACGTCCATCACCTCACTAAGGAAAACTAGCTATCCATATTAACTCTTGTTACAAAACATGCTTCCTCTGCACGACTCCTGTCCCTAGAGCCAAGCGCTCCACCCACTACAGACACCCCCGTTTAATTCGTCAGAATAATTTTGTTCCGTCGTTACAACTACAGGAAAACACGTGTTTTTCTTATCAGACGCGTTTCGCTTTATTGAAATAAAGCATCAGCAATGGTTTGTAATTAAAGATATTTGCAATTTGATTGGTTTTCTAAGATTGGAAAACAGCTCGTTAAAAATTTGTTGGTTTTTACTTACGGTAGCTCCTGCTTGGTATTACGCCTAGATCAGGAAATGTCGTCTGCTAGTACGTCTTTGGTTTCTTTCTTCTTTAGACACTTCTACATGTGGCCTGATTTTTCAATTTTTTGCACCTACATTACACAGCACTTTTTCGTACTCCAGTTAATCCCCCTCCCCCCCCCCCCCCAATTTCATTTCACCTCTTACTCCACACCTTTCCCTTCAGCTCACTCTCCACCACACTACTATGCATTTATGTCCACTCATCTTTGCTCCTCCCTCCCCCACCAATTCACGATACAAAGGAACTCCGTCAGTATCCATTCATTACTCTTACACAGTATATAAATACACAGCAACATAATTAAATAGAGTAACACACATGTAATTAACTACAGAGAAAAAGAAAGAAAAGAAAAAAAAATATGGGTCAAAGGTAAACTAGTGGCGACGCTGGCAACAGTAAAAACACAATACTTATTTAGAAGTATACTAATAAACAGTGATAGTGGTGTGCGAAAAAGGGTGTAAAACGTAAAAAATACATAGTTCTGCAAAGCAGCGAAAATGAGACCTCAAGTATCAGTGTCTAACGAAGGAAGGACCCAAGGATGTAGCAGATGGCATTTCCTGATGTAGGCGAAACCCCAACCAGGAATTATTGTAAATGAAAACCGACAAATACCATAGTTAATGAACTGATTTTCGAACTTAAAAACAAATCAAACTGTAGATATGTTTAATTAAAGACCCCTGATGATCGTTTGTATTGCATTGTGTATTGAAACCGGAAACATAGAAACGAAAGAGAGCCTTCGTTCCGCCTTAGCCCTCAGTGGTTCACAACTCCACAACACGCCACAGCTGTCCACCCACCCCACCACCACCCCACACTGAACCCAGGGTTATTGTGCAGTTCCGCCCCAGTTATTTAGCAAATTATAGCAGGCGAAGAGGAGAGTCCCAAAAAATGTGTGTGAAATCTTATGGGACTTAACTGCTAAGGTCATCAGTCCCTAAGCTTACACACTACTTAACCTAAATTATCCTAAGGACAAACACGCACACCCATGCCCGAGGGAGGACTCGAACCTCCGTCGGGACCAGCCACACAATCCATGACTGCAGCGCCTCAGACCGTTCGGCTAATACCGCGCGGCATATGATTATTACGCAAAACTTCAGTATCTACCATGTTATTTCACTAACTACAAACTTTTTCGGTGAAAGAATGTATTTTTTATGGCCCATCTATAGCTAGTGAAACGAGAAACGCTATCGGTTTTGCAACAACATAAGTGAAGATATTACATGTTTATTTTGAACCGTGGATGTGCTTTTTTAATAAGCTACTGACCTTACTTTTTCTCAGTTCCACAAATTGGTTCAAATGGCTCTGAGCACTATGGGACTTAACATCTGAGGTCATCAGTCCCATAGACTGAGAACTACTTAAACCTAACTAACCTAAGGACATCACACACAACCATGCCCGAGGCAGGATTCGCACCTGCGACCGTAGCAGTCGCGCGGTTCCGGATTGAAGCGCCTATAACCGCTCGGCCACCGCGGACAGCTTAGTTCCTCACTTAACAAACTTAATAAAGCACAGTTTCAGAATTCACTCGCAATTGTGTGTGCACAACATGTTAGGGAGGTGACACCATGTAAACACTGCCGGGTGTGGGCAAAAGAAGCAAATTTTAACATGGCAACAAGAGATATGTGTAGGTTTTACTGAAAATTCGCCCCACATGAGACTTCTCTGAAAGCTACAAATGCTTAATAGGCCAGGCGAAAATAAATCGCTGCATTTTTAACAGAATTCTCTTTAGATACTAATCAAAGCAGAGGTGAAAGATTTTTTTGATTGGTCACCATGCAGGTGTGGACTTGGATAGGCTCCGCTTAGTAATTACAAAAAATATAAGAATAGGCTTATGTTTAGAGTGGCACTTCCCCTAGAGCTGGCCGGCCGGGGTGGCCGAGCGGTTCTAGGCGCTTCAGTCTGGAACCGCGCTACCGCTACGGTCGCAGGTTCGAATCCTGCCTCGAGCATGGATGTGTGTGATGTCCTTAGGTTAGTTAGGTTTAAGTAGTTCTAAGTTCTAGGGGACTGATGACCTTAGAAGTTAAGTCCCATAGTGCTCAGAGCCATTTGAACCATTTGAACCCTAGAGCTCTCGGCATGTCCCCTGCAGCTCCTGCCCATAACCCCCACCACTGCCTCTCCCCCCATTCATGCCCTGCCAACTGCAAGTCTATCGGTCGCAGTATTCTGTGTGGACTCAACCCCAAGCAGCGGCTTATGTCCCTTGTGCCTTAAAGGGTCTCTGGTACTTAATATCTTCATTTCACAAGCTGTACGCTCCATCACACTGTGTCACGCGTTAATCCCAGTACCAAAAGAAAATATACTTACTGGTAACTTTTGCAATGAGCATTACAGTCTTATGAAATAATGATTAATACAAGGGGCGACCAAAATATTTCCGTTTAAGGGTGTAGTTGCAGCGTATATGCAATGTAGCACGACTGTGATAAAGGTATATAAGCATCGGCGTGAAAGTAAGTGATTAGTATAACCTTGCCCAAGGCGGCTTCTGCCAACTTCACCTCCCAGATAATGTCCTCATGCCTTCCATCTACCCCTCCTACCAGATCTAATCCCTCTTTCTCCTCAGGGCTCCCTCTCTCCCTTCCTCTCCCCCTTCCCTTCTTCCTCCTTTTCCCCTGCCGAACACCTTCTTTTTCTTCTCACCCCCCCGGGCTTCCAGCCCCTTTCCTTCTCCCCTCCACTGCCTCCCTCCTACACCCCTCCTCGTTTCCCCCTACCGTCTCTCCCCCTTTTCTTCCCCCCCTCCTCACTTCACTCGGTGGTAGGTGGTAGGTCGCCTTGGGTGCAGTGATTGTTAATGTTTTTGTTGTGGTGGTAGTGTTACTCCAGTGCCGCTACATTCCACCAGCACCAGCAATGTCGCCAGCATCATTAATTTGTGTTCCCACTGTGGTGTTTCTTTGTTTTCGTGTCGACTCACAGTATTCATTCTCCGCGTGTGTGTATGGCTCTAGTCTACGTTTTTTTTTTTTAAATCTACCGTTTCTACTCATCTATTTTTGTTCTTGTTAATTCATCACTTTATACCATTCAATGTTATGTGTTATTTTATCATTTGCCTATGTTTTCTCTGTAACTCTCTTGGCTGAAGAGTGGCGTATCGTGCCTCTGCCAGACTGCCCCTTTTTGGGGAGTGCAATAACAAGAAAGAAAAAAAAGTAGGGGATTAGTGTAGCATTCCTGTCTTTGCGAGATGCATGCGATAAATGAGGAAACGTGAACTACGAGGGCTATTCGGAAAGTAGGGAACGTTTCCGCCTGACGCCGCTAGGCGCGCACCGATCGCGTATATATTTTGGTATGTGCATGCTCGGCAGCTCAGTCGGCATCCACCCGTGACAGCGGGAACGTCTCTGCATGTCTGGTTTTTTCAATATTCGAATTTGAAATGTGCACTGCAATCGAAAATCCCACTAGTTGTGAGGTGTGGTCTGTGATACGGTTCTTGTTGGCAAAAAACCTAAAACCCATATAAATTTATCGTGAACTGTGCAAAGTGTACAGAAGCAATGTAATGAGTGAAAATGGTGCATTTGGTTTAAAAATGGCCAAACCAACATTCATGATGAAGAGAAAGAAGAGTGTATGCCCGAGCATTGTGACTGACGATCTTGTCGCTAATGTTGATGAAATGATTCATGAAAACCGTCGCTTCACAATAACGGAGCTTTTCTTTCTTTTCCACAAATTTCACGGACTTTGTTGTTTGAAATTGTCACTCAAAAGCTAGGGTACCACAAATTGTGTGCACGATGGGTGCCCAAAATGCTGTCTAAGGCGCTGCAGTCATGAACTGTGCGGCTGATCCCAGCGGAGGTTCGAGTCCTCCCTCGGGCATGGGTTTGTGTGTGTGTTTGTTCTTAGGATAATTTAGGTTAAGTAGTGTGTACGCTTAGGGACTGATGACCTTAGCAGTTAAGTCCCATAAGATTTCACACCCCTTTTTATTTTTTGTGCCCAAAATGCTTACAGAGCACCATAAAGAACAGCGAATGAGAGTAATGTTGACATTTCTGGAGGCCAACCACAAAGATAGTGATTCATTACTGGATCGAATCGCAACCGGTGACGAGACATGGGTGAAAACCGTCAAATTACAGTCCTTGGAGTGGAGGCACACAAGATCCACCCCCCCCCCTCCCCCCAAAAAAAACTAAGAAAATATTTGCTAACCTTTTCAGTGAGGAAGTTGATGGCGACAGTGTTTTGGGATAGGCAAGGTGTGCTTGTTATTGATTTTCTCGAACGTGGAGCAACCATAAATTCTGCCCGGTACTGTCAAACTTTGTACAGCCTTAGAAGAGCAGTTCAAAACAAACGCCGAGGAAAGCTGACGTCCAAAATTTTGTTTTTGCACCACAATGCCCGACCTCACAAGGCAAACCGCACTAAATAACTCCTTAATTCATTCAAATGGGAAATTTTACCTCGTTTGCCCTACAGCCCAGATCTTGCACCAAGCGACTTCCACTTCTTTCCCAACATGGAGAACTGGCTTGCAACGCAGCGCTTTGATGACGACGCGAAACTCCAGGCGGGAGTGACTCACTGGCTGAAGTCTCAGGCGACAGAATTTTACGACGAATGTCTTTCAGAGCTTGTCTACCGCTATGACAAGTGCCTCAATGTGTTTAGTGACTATGTGGAAAACTAGTATGTCAGTCGCTCTTTCAGATGTGTATAATAAAATGTATTTCTTGTATTTCTTTTTTTTTTAATGCCAAAACGTTCCCTACTTTCTGAATAGTCCTCGTACTGCGACTATTTTACAAACAGGGTCCAGACATGATCAATGTGCTGTTTTTCTTTTCTTGGCTACCGAAGGATAAACACTGGTAGACATCCATCTGAGAGTGAATAATGTCTTTGGGGTAGCATGTCAGTCGAAAATCACCGTTATGGAATGGTGCACCAAGTTCTGTGCTGGTCACGATTCGACACAAGAGGCCGGTCGAGCTGGGACAAAACAGAAGTTACGCCAAATTAAGTGGGAGGCCCTCCAGCATCCGCCCTATTGTCCTCATCTCGTCCCATACGATTATCATGCCTTCGATCCCTTAAAAAAAGTGCCTTGAAGGGGCGGCGATTCCTGTCGGAAGAGGATGTGCAGGAAGCAATTACGGACTTCTTTACTCAGCAGCACACGGTGATTTATCAAACGTATATCTTCAACGTGGTGCGTCGGTGGGATGGTTGCCTCAGTGCTCACAGCGATTTTGCCTGATTGGCGTAAGGATCCTTTATACACTCATGCTCATAAATTAAGGATAAAATTGATACACGGTGAAACAACGCTCTGGTGGGCGGTTTGCGGGTTTAAATCACCTTGGGGTGTGACCATGCGGTGCATTTGACCTGACCTGCTGTCGTCGCACGGTGGCGCTGGCAGCAGTCCACATACGCAGAGGTGTGTTGGTGCATGTCAGAGTACGGTGCAGCGAGTAAGTGTGCAGACGTTTTCAGACGTGCTAATGGTGCCAGTGCGTTGGAAATGGCTCAAAGAACACATATTGATGACATTATGAGGGGAAGAATACTAGGGCGACTGGAGGCTGGTCAAACACAGCAGGTCTTAGCACGGCCCCTCCGTGTGTGACGAAGAGTGACCTCAAGATTATGGCAACGATTCCAGTAGACAGGAAACGTGTTCAGGCGCAACAGTACGGGACGTCCACAGTGTACATCACCACAAGAAGACCGATATCTCGCCATCAGTGCTCGCAGCCGGCCACGGAGTACTGCAGGTAGCCTTGCTCGGGACCTTACCGCAGCCACTGGAACAGTTGTCTCCAGACACACAGTCTTCAGACCACTAAACAGACACGGTTTATTCGCCCGGAGACCTGCAAGGTGCATTTCACTAATCCCTGGTCACAGGAGAGCCCGTAAAGCCTGGTGTCAAGAACACAGTACATGGTCATTGGAACAGTGGTCCCAGATTATGTTCAAGAACGAGTCCAGGTGTAGTATGAACAGTGATTCTCGCCGGGTTTTCATCTGGAGTGAACCGGGAACCAGATACCAACCCCATGACGTCCTTGAATGGGATATGTATAGAGGTGGGGTTGATGGTGTGGGGTGGGATTATGATTGGTGCACATACACCCCTGCATGTTTTTGACAGAGGAACTGTAACAGCTCAGGTGTATCGGGACCCAGTATGTGTGCCCTTTCAGGGGTACAGTGGGTCCCACCTTCCTTCTGATGGATGACAACGCACGGCCCCACCGAGCTGCCATCGTGGAGGAGTAACTTGAAACAGAAGATATCAGGCGAATGGAGTGACCTGCCTGTTCTCCAGACCTAATCCCCATCGAGTATGTCTGGGATGCTCTCGGTCCACGTATCGCTGCAGGTCTTCAAACCCCTAGGACACTTCAGGAGCTCCGACAGGCACTGGTGCAAAAATGGGAGGCTGTACCCCAGCAGCTGCTCGACCACCTGATCCAGAGTATGCCAACCCGTTGTGCGGCCTGTGTACGTGTGCATGGTGATTATATCCCACATTGATGCCGGGGTACATGCGCAGGAAACAGTGGCGTTTTGTAGCACTTGTGTTTCGGGACGGTGTTCTCAACTTATCACCAATACCGTGGACGTACAGATGCTGTGTCGTGTCTGTTCCCTATGTGGCCATGCTATTAGCGCCAGTTTTGTGTAGTGCCACGTTGTGTGGCACCACATTCTGCAGTTATCCTTAATTTATGAGCATGAGGGTAATAATTATCTTTTAAAAATAATTTTATTTCGTGACAGAAACACAATTGAGCAATATTCAACCCGACTGTTTGAACACCGTCTCTGAACATCGCTAGCTTCAACCCTTCTGGACTCCCAACGATGAATAAAAAACGTCTTTCTTTTTTGTTCCTTCTAGAGACTCTAAAATTTTGTGTGCGTAGTTTTTTTCGATCGTGCTCGCTTAGCGCGCTGTCTCCTTTCTACTCACGGGCGAGACAATGGGAGCGGCGCACTGTTTCGTCAGCTGCGGGGCAGCGAGGAAGAAAATAGCGCAGCGCTACACCATCGGGGAATCAAAAGAGGAAAAAGGAAGTATCGACGAATGTTCTGCGCGTCGCAGATGGGGCGCGTTCATTCCCTCCGAAGCTTCTCCCAGGAACGCAACTGTTCACGCCTCTAGGAAGTATGCGGTACAGACTGCCTGTACTGGGGAAACCCGGGATGTCGTACAATCGAATACGTGCCGTTTGTTTTCATTCAGAACTTAAAAACAGGTTTCAGTTTTGACACCGAGAGGTAATTTTACGTTCCTGGATACTGCGGGCGCCTTTTAAATTTCTTCACTGGAGTACAACATGGCGTTGTCGAAATGCGACATTACTATCTTTCTAAAATTTAACATTTGTTGTTGTACAGTATATCATAGACAATGTTACGTGCTTGGTGCATTTCAGACTAGTTGCTGTGCTGAAGTTGGGATATGAAGTCCAGGCCGTGCGTAGTAAATCTCTGACTGCACTCAGTTGTGCGAGATTCAGATTGAGAAGCACGTAAGTTACGTCTACGTCTACGTAATTACACTGCTATTCACAATAAAGTGCCTAGCAGAGGGTTCAATCAACCACCTTCAAGCTGTCTCTCTACCGTTCGACTCTCGAACGGTGCGCGCTAAAAACATTTTTCTGTGCGAGCCCGGGTTCAAATGGCTCTGAGCGCTATGGGACAGAGATTATTAGTCCCCTAGAACTTGGAACTACTTAAACCGAACTAACCTAAGGACATCACACACATCCATGCCCGAGGCAGGATTCGAAGCTGCGACTGTAGCTGTCGCGCGGTTCCGGACTGAAGTAACTAGAACCGCTCGTCCATCGCTACCGTGATGATCATTTCTTCCTATGTAGGTGGGTGCCAACAGAAAGTCTTCGCAATCAGAGGAGAAAACTGGTGATTGAAATTTCATGAGAAGATCCCGTCGCAACGAAAAACGCCTTTCTTTTAATGATTACCACTCCAATTCACGAATCATGTCTGTGACACTATTTCCCCTGTTTCGCGATAATACAAAACGAACTGCCTTTCCTCCACGTTTTTCGATGTCATCCGTCAGTCCCACCTGATGTGGATCCCACACCGCACAGCAGTACTCCAGAACAGGGTGGACAAGCCTGGTGTAAGCGGTCTCTTTAGCAGACATGTTGCACCTTCTAAATATTCTGCCAATGAATCGCAGTCTTTGGTTAGCTCTACCCACAACATTATCTATGTGATAGTTCCAATTTAGGGTATTTGTCATTGAAATCCCTATGTATTTAGCTGAATTTATAGCCTTCAGATTTGTGTTTCTTATCGCATAATCGAAATTTAGCAGATTTCTTTTAGAGCTCATGTAAAGAACTTAACATTTTTTGGATTGAGGCTTAATTGTCACTTTTCTCCCCGTACAGTTATCTTATCTGCTATTAGTTTTGGTCATCTGAAGACCTTACAAGACGGTAAATGACATCATCATCTGCAAGCAATCTAAGAGGTCTACTCAGATTGTCTCCTATGTCGTCAATATAGATCAGGAACAATAGAGGGCCTACAACACTTCCATAGGGAACACCGGATATTACTTTTGTTTTACTCGATGACTTTCCGTCTATTACTACGAACTGTGACCTTTCTGAGAGGAAATCACGAATCCAGTCGCACAGCTGAGGCGATATTCCATAGGCACGCAGATTGGTTAGAAGACGCTTGGGACGAACGTCGAAAGCCTCCTGGAAATCTAAAAATATGGAATCAATTTGACATCCCCTGTCGATAGCACGTATTACTTCATGAGTATAAAGAGCTAGATGTGTTTCAAAAGAACGTTATTTTCTGAATCCGTGCAGACTATATGTCAATAAATTGTTTTTTCGAGATACTTGATAATGTTCGTGTGGTGTCACCGCCAGACACCACACTTGCTAGGTGGTAGCTTAAATCGGCCGCGGTCCAGTTAGTACATGTCGGACCCGCGTGTCGCCACTGTGTGATCGCAGACCTAGCGCCACCACCAGGCAGGTCTCGATATACGATAGAGCACTCGCGCAGTTGTACGACGACATTGCTAGCGACTATACGGACAAAGCCTTCCTCTCATTTGCCGAGAGTCAGTTAGAATAGCCTTCTGCTAAGTCCATGGCTACGACCTAGCAAGGCGCAAATTGTAACAGTGCATGTATCTTACGAGTCGCATTTGTATAGTCAAGAGAGATGTATCACAAAGAGTCATTAAAGTTAAGTATAAAGCAGCTACGTACTTTTCTTGCTACCATTCAATAGTTATCCTGTTCCAGACTTCACGCCCGTCTGCGTTACTTAGCGTGCCTATCAGCCCCCTCAAAATAACACTGTGTCGGCACTTCTGTCGACACATCAGTTCGAATACAGTATATGTTGTAAACCCCTACTGCAAATCGACGTTAGTGATATGGGCCTGTAATTCAACGGATTACTCCTCCTTCCCTTTTTGGGTATTGGTGTGTCTTGAGCAATTTCCCAGTCTTTAGCTATGGATCTTTCTGTGAACGAGCGCATGTGTATAATTGCTAAACATGGAGCTATGGTATCAGCATACTCTAAGAGGAACCTCACTGGTATACAATCTGAACCGGAAGCATTACTTTTATAAAGTGACTTAAACTGCTTTGCGACACCGAGGATATCTGCTTGTATGTGTCTCATCTTCGCAGTTGTTCTTGATTGGTATTCAGGAATATTTTCTTCGTCTTCGTTTGTGAAGGAGTTTCGGAAAACCGTGTTTAATAACTCTGCTTTTGTGGCACTGTCTTCAGTGACTTCACCGTTGTTACCGCGCCGTGAAGTTATTGATTGGCCTCTTGCCATTGGTGTTCTTTATGTATGACCAAAATCTCTTTGGGTTTTCTGCCATATTTCGAGACAGAGTTTCGTTGTGGTAGTTACTAAAAGCATTTCGCATTGAAGTACGCGCTATATTTCGAACTTCTGCAAAACTTAGCCAATCTTGGGGATTTTGCATTCTTTTAAATTTTGCGAGCTTTTTTTCGTTCTGCAACAGCGATGTGGCACGTTTTGTGTACCATGAGGCATCAGTACCATCACTTCTTAATTTATGTGGTATACATCTTTCAGTTGCTGTCGATACTATCTCTTTGAAATCATTCTACAACTTTTCTACGATTACATGATCAGATCGGAAGGAGAGGAAACTGTCTCTGCAAAAGGCGTTAAGAACATTTTTATTGCCTTTTTTGCTCCATTTTGCTGCAATACTGCATACATCTTCTCTCTATTTGTTAATTGTGCACAGAAAGAGTCAAAAACCTCTAGAGATCTGGTACTGTTTAAGGTCTTATTGAAAAATATTGGGCCAATAATGGGTATGTGGGGCAAAGCACACCAAACAACTATCTTCTCTGAATGGAGAGGTTCTTCATTCAGGAGTATGTGGGTTTTCCTACGACAATTCTGAAAGTTTACATAACCTGACGAATGAAACCAGGCCTCATCTCTCTGTTAGCAAATGATGTTAACAGCCACTTACAAAAATGAACTCATTTTTCTTTATCCTCAAATTTCAACTCTTGCACCATACTCAATCGATAGGCTCTTAATTTCATATCTTTTAGTACACGATGACACGATCTACGTGATACATGAATCTGCTGCAGCATCTCCTTACCAACTTGCGAGGAATTCTCGTAGAGTCGATGCGAATTCTGTCTATAGTTTCATTGTTCACCACTTTCGGTCGCCATTCCTTTGCACATTCTGAACGGATCCTCCATGTCTTGTACAGATCTTGAATAGAGCTTGTCTGGGGAGTTCCCTACCAGGATACTTCAACTGAAACATTCTTTTACGGTCCTTGATGGAGTCTTTCTTTACGTAACATATCAATTCGCTGTTATAATACAAACTGCCCCATTTCTGTAGCAACTCAACAATATGAGCTTCTCACAACTAACGCACGAACACACAGCTGCATTCAACTTTCTTATTAAATGCAGTTCAACCAACTTTCGAGCGAGGTTGCCACTTCACAAGCAGTTCGGCTGGAGATAATTAACCGGAACGTGAGGCCTGCCGGTTCTGTGTGAGACACCCTATGTAACTGTTACATAACTTGAATTTGGCGTCAGTGTCAAATAGTAGCTTGCATTGCATAACCTTAATTAAATTACGTACGGTGCAGCGTGTTTCCTCTGACAGAACTGAAGCTTAATACCATATTCTTCGTATTAATGTTTTTTTTATTTTTAGTTCCCTCCTCACAGATTTCACAAAGTATATTTTAACAGAACTAAGAAGCATTTTTGTACGTACTTCATCGTGATGTTCGAACAAAGACAAACTGCACAGTATCTCATTTTCTAAGTGAACACAAAGGAGAGACTGTCCCAAAGTGGCAAATTGAACTAGCACGAATTTCATCGTAAATGTACGAGGCTCACTCAAAAAGAAATGCACACCATTTTTTTTGGAAATGCATCTTTTTTCTACGTGTTTGAAAGTTTTGCAGTGTGCAGATGCACCCTTTAGGAACAATATTTTCGTTTCTCCACATAATTTCCATCCCTCTCAACTGCCTTACACCATCTTGGAACCAGCGCCTGTATACACGCACGGTAAAATTCTGGATCAACCTGTTGGAGCCACTGTTTGGCAGCGTGCACAAGGGAGTCATCATCTTAAAAACCTTGTTCCTCGAAGAGAGTCTTTCAGTTTCCGAAAGAGATGATAGTCACATGGAGCCAGGTCAGGACTGTAAGGCGGATGTTTCAGTTTTGTCCATCCGAGTTTTGTGATCGCTTCCACGGTTTTTTGACTGACATGTGGCCGTGCATTGTCGTTGCAACAGTAAAACATCCTGCTTTTGCCGATGTGGTTGAACACGACTAAGTCGAGTTTGAAGTTTCTTTAGTGTCGTCACATATGCATCAGAATTTATGGTGGTTCCACTTGGCACGGTGTCCACAAGCAGGGGTCCTTCGAAATCGAAAAACACCGTAGCCATAACTTTTCCAGCAGAAGGTGTGATTTTGAATTTTTTTTCCTTGGGTGAATTTGCATAATGCCACTCCATTGATTGCCTCTTCGCCTCTGGTGAAAAATGATGGAGCCATGTTTCATCACCTGTCACAATTCTTCCAAGAAACTCATCTCCACCATTCTCGTACTGTTCCAAAAGTTTGCTGCATACCGTTTTTCTTGTTTCTTTGTGAGCCACTGTCAACATCCTGGGAACCCACCCGGCACAAACCTTTTTTAACGCCAACACTTTCAGTATTCTGCAAACACTTCCTTCCCCTATCCCAACGTAGCGTGACAATTCGTTCACTGTGATGCGTCAGTCAGCTGTCACCAATTCGTTAACTCTCTGCACATTGTCTGGAGTGTGTGCAGTACGAGGCCTGCCGCTGCGAGGACAATCCTCAATATTGCCGTGCCCGCTTTCATCACGTAACCTGCTTGCCCACCGACTAACTGTACTGCGATCGACAGCAGAATCACCGTACACCTTTTTCAACCTCTTGTGGATGTTTCCCACTGTCTCGTTTTCACAGCACAGGAATTCTATGACAGCACGCACGTTGCTTCTGACGAACGCCAAGTATAGCAGCCATCTTGAAGACATGGTGTGACGGCACCACTCACGGGAACAGGTTGAACTAAGTTTGAAAACAAGCGGGAAGCACGTATCTACACATTGTAAAATTTTACACATGCAGAATGAAAACTGTATTTTTACAAAGATAGTGTGCATTTCTTTTGGAGTGACCCTCGTACAATATAGTTCCTTCTAAAACTTCCGGTAATGCCATGATAATCAAATTAACTACAACGCCATTTCCGATTTTAAGAATAAAGACAGATTAAAATCAACTTATACTTTTTGTAAATTAAATACCTTTAGAAGTATAATAGAAACGCAAGATGTTAATATGATTCTGAAAAAAAGTAACAATTTTTCCAAAATATGCCTCGTTACAAGCTTCCCACAAATCAGGTTTGTAAATTAATCATATATAAGTAATATTTCTTATAAATGATATTCCATCCATTTTATGACGCAGAAATAAAAACGATATTGTATATTGTACTTCATCGTCAAACTTTGTAGAAAAATTAACATTCGTAGCATGACACAGAAACATATAAAATTATCATTAAGTAATAGACCATATCTGAACAACCTCACCAGAGTACTACTACACTGCGTAAACAATAAGAAAGTGGTATTGCAGGTTTTAGTAATGTCAACAATTTACCGTAAAACCAGGTTTCTTTTAACTGGCAGTTCTACCAAAGCGATGATCACAAATTCACCGCACAGATTCTGTCCTAAAACGGCTCACCTTCATGTATAAGGGTTGAGTGCAACGCGTGTTAAGTTCAATACGGCCAACACCCGTTGATTCTAAATGGCAGCAGCAAGGTAGCAACGGCGTCGTATTCAGCCTAACAGCAGGCGGAAATTAATTTACTGCGTCGAGAACGCTTCGAAGAGGTGCTACGATGGAACGGTAACGCTGGCAAGTTTTAGATACTGGTTTAGTCTGAGGTTATACTGTCTCACTGTAGAACGGCTAAATATTAAAGAGAACCGGAGTAAGCGCTTTGTCATACCTATTCAGTCAACATCAAATTTACCAGAACGTACCTTCAATTTCGGTTACAGGAGTAACCCGTCCACACACAGCAACCTTCACATGCTGCGTCACATAAAAGTGGTTGGCAGAAAGCACGTCATTTATATTAATTATAAAACTATTACCTACAGGTGGCGTCTGGTACATTTGTTACATTACATATGCACATACTGTATTAAGTACACCACTGGCCATTAAAATTGCTACACCACGAAGATGACGTGCTACAGACGCGAAATTTAACCGACAGGAAGAAGTTGCTGTGATATGCAAATGATTAGCTTTTCAGAGCATTCACACAAGGTTGGCGCCGGTGCCGACACCTACAACGTGCTGACATGAGGAAAGTTTTCAACCGATTTCTCATACACAAACAGCAGTTGACGGTTGTTGCCCAGTGAAACGTTGTTGTGGTGCCTCGTGTAAGGAGGAGAAATACGTACCATCACGTTTCCGACTTTTATAAAGGTCGGATTGTAGCTTATCGCGATTGCGGTTTATCGTATCGTGACATAGCTGCTCGCGTTGGTCGAGATCCAGTGACTGTTAGCAGAATATGGAATCGGTGGGTTCAGGAGGGTAATATGGAACGCCGTGCTGGATCCCAACGGCCTCGTATCACTAGCAGTCGAGATGACAGGCATCTTATCCGCACGGCTGTAACGGATCGTGCAGCCACGTCTCGATCCCTGAGTCAACATATGGGGACGTTTGCAAGACAACAACCATCTGCACGAACAGTTCGACGGCTTTTGCAGCAGCATGGACTATCAGCTCGGAGACCGTGGCTGCGGTTACCCTTGACGCTGCATCACAGACAGGAGCGTCTGCGATGGTGTACTCAACGACGAACCTGGGTGCACGAATGGCAAAACGTCATCTTTCCGGATGAATCCAGGTTCTGTTTACAGGATCATGATGGTTGCATCCGTGTTTGGCGACATCGCGGTGAACGCACATTGGAAGCGTGTATTCGTCATCGCCATACTGGCGTCTCGCTTACCTCTTGTTCGCATTGACGGCACTTTGAACAGTGGACGTTACATATCAGATGTGTTACGACCCGTGGCTCTACCCTTCATTCAATCCCAGCGAAACCCTACATTTCAACAGGATAATGCACGACCGCATATTGCAGGTCCCGTACGGGCCTTTCTGGATACAGAACATATTCGACTGCTGCCCTGCCCAGCACATTCTCCAGATCTCTCACCAACTGAAAACGTCTGGTAAATGGTGGCCGAAAAACTGGCTCGTCACAATACGCCAGTCACTACTCTTGATGAACTGTGGTATCGTGTTGAAGCTGCAAGGGGAGCTGTACCTGTACATGCCATCCAACCTCTGTTTGACTCAATGCCCAGACGTATCAAGGCCGTTATTACGGCCAGAGGTGGTGGTTCTGGGTACTGATTTCTCAAGATGTATGCACCCAAATTGCGTGAAAATGTAATAAAATTTCAGTTCTGGTATAATATATTTGTCAAATGAATACCCGTTTATCATCTGCATTTCTTCTTGGTGTAGCAATTTTAATGGACAGTAGTGTAGATTAAGTGGATTTTTGTAATTTACTTTTATCTCTAAAAATAATTAAAATCTGCAGATATCAAGGTTAATATCTGTGCTTGTCGATATTTATCTAAAAACAAATTGCGATTTCTATATCCATGGAGCTGGTGTAGACTTGTTTTCCTCCACGGTCTGGTTGCGTGGCTGCCGCCATTTCGGAATTGTGCTGCGATCCGTTCAGTCGTCTGACGTCCATCGCCGTGGGTATGAGGGCCGTGCAGGCGGGCCCCGTCAATGACGCCAGGCGCTGCACGCATCTTCTAGCTTCTCCATCACGCACCACCATCTCTCATCCCTCGGCCTGGATCTGCACGCGCAACAGTTGTCATCTCAGTAAGTCGTCATAAATACTAAAATAGGCGTTATGATTGAACTCGCTTTGCTCGTTGAGGATTAAATCCGGATCTTTCTTTTTGTCGGTGTATATTTCAATTTCTTCCAAAATGTTAAGAAACCGTCCCGTATGAGCTCTATGCAGGATGTCTAAATTTTGTTCAATGTTCGTGGCTGAGTGCTCTGAGGCAGCAATATTCTTCCCAAATGCTGTTTTGTTTTGAGAGTAGGTGTGCTCCCTGAAATTGGTCTCAAAGTTCCTACCAGTCTGCCCTATATATTGTTTACAGCAGTCATCACAATTGATATTATATACACCTGAATCCTGAAATTTATTCCTACTATTATATATTTTGTGTCGGAGCTTCAATTTTAGAGTGTTATTTGTTCGAAACCCTATTTTAACGTCGGATTTACGAAAGTATTTTTCAATCTTCACTGTAAACTTCCAATTTGAGAGCCACGTATTTTTTCTTGTTGTTCCTCTTAACTGCAACTTGACTTCCTTCTATTTGTTTCATTTGCCTCTTCTTTATCTTCCTATAAATATTCATCACCTGCTTACACGTATATCCGTTCGCTACGGCCACTTGTTTTAAAATACTTAGCTCCTTTTCTACTTCCTGTTGGCTTAGTGACAATCTTAGTACCCTGTATATTTGTATCGCAGTGGGTGACAAGAGAGCTCATCTGTACTCGTATGTTTTCTGAATATCCTAAATTCATGCTTCCCATGTTAATTTATTAGTGTAAAATCTAAGTAATCTATACGGTTGTCTTCTTCAAAATCCACAGTGAATCTAATTTTCGGGTATTGAGAGCTCATTTTCGATATAATCTTTATCTCCTATGTACAATAAAACAGAGTCGTCAACATATCTCCTGTAATATACAATTTTCTCAGCGATATCAGGATTTTCAACGAAGAATTCGTTTTCCAAGTGATTTACAAAAATGTCAGCCAGCTACGAATTTGCCGAAGAATTCAAGTAGTTATACCTCAGGATGCGTCACTAGCTTCATTGGATCACCAATCTGTACACAAACATTCCCGTAAAAGAAACGATTGATATCATTAAGAACAATGTCCGCCCCCGGTAGCTGGATGGTCAGCGCGACAGACTGCCAATCCAAAGGGCCCGGGTTCGATTCCCGGCTGGGTCCGAGATTTTCTCCTCTCACGGACTGGGTGTCGTGTTGTCATAATCATCATCATTTCATCCCCATCGACGCGCAAGTCGCCGAAGTGGCGTCAAATCAAAAGACTTGCATCAGGCGAGCGGTCCACCCGACGGGAGGTCCTCGTCACACGACATTTCATTTCATTTCATTAAGAACAATCTTCTCACTCGTGGTAAACTCGCATTGGGGGAAGTGATTGAACTAGTGGAGATGTTGGAACAAGTCTTGTCGTTCAATTACTTTACTTTCAATGGTAAAATTTATCAACAGAAAGACGGATTGGCAGTGGGGGTTTAGCTGGGACGCTTTCAGCAATACCTGTAGACCGGCTTCTGGCTTCTGCATGATACAGATACACGAGAAGATCGACACATCGTGCGAGCATTATCGTTACAGATCTGAAGATGGTTCTAGAGGAACCGAAACCGGTCTACATCTACATCTACAGTTATACTCCGCAATCCACCATACGGTGTGTGGCGGAGGGTACCTCGTACGACAACTAGCATCTTCTCTCCCTGTTCCACTCCCTAACAGAACGAGGGAAAATGACTGCCTATATGCCTCTGTACGAGCCCTAATCTCTCTTATCTTATCTTTGGGGACTTTCCGCGAAATGTAAGTTGGCGGCAGTAAAATTGTACTGCAGTCAGCCTCAAATGCAGGTTCACTAAATTTCCTCAGTAGCGATTCACGAAAAGAACGCCTCCTTTCCTCCAGAGACTCCCACCCGAGTTCCTGAAGCATTTCCGTAACACTCGCTTGATGATCAAACCTACCAGTAACAAATCTAACAGCCCGCCTCTGAATTGCTTCTATGTCTTCCCTCTATCCGACCTGATAGGGATCCCAATCGCTCGAGCAGTACTCAAGAATAGGTCGTATTAGTGTTTTATAAGCGGTCTCCTTTACAGATGAAACACATCTTCCCAAAATTCTACCAATGAACCGAAGACGACTATCCGCCTTCCCCACAACTGCCGTTACATGCTTGTCCCACTTCATATCGCTCTGCAATGTTGTTGTTGTTGTGGTCTTCAGTCCTGAGACTGGTTTGATACAGCTGTCCATGCTACCCTATCCTGTGCAAGCTTCTTCATCTCCCAGTACTTACTGCAACCCACGTCCTTCTGAATCTGCTTAGTGTAGTCATCTCTTGGTCTCCCTCTACGATTTTTACCCTCCACGCTGCCCTGTAACGCTAAATTTGTGATCTCTTGATGCCTCCGAACATGTCCTACTAACCGGTTCCTTCTTTTTTTCAAGTTGTGCCACATACTCCTCTTCTCTCCAATTCTATTCAATACTTCATCATTAGTTATGTAATCTACCCATCTAATCTTCAGCATTCTTCTGTAGCACCACATTTCGAAAGCTTCTATTCTCTTCTTGTCCAAACTATTTATCGTCCATGTTTCACTTACATACATGGCTACACTCCATACAAATACTTTCAGAAACGACTTCCTGACATTTAAATTTATACTCGATGTTAACAAATTTCTCTTCTTCAGAAACGCTTTCCTTGCCATTGACAGTCTACATTTTATATCTTCTCTACTTCGACCATCATCAGTTATTTTGCTCCCCAAATAGCAAAACTCCTTTACTACTTTAAGTGTCTCATTTCCTAATCTAATTCCCTCAGCATCACCCGACAATTCGAATACATTCCATTATCCTCGTTTTGCTTTTGTTGATGTTCATCTTATATCCTCCTTTCAAGACACTGTCCATTCCGTTCAACTGCTCTTCCAAGTCCTTTTCTGTCCCTGATAGAATTACAATGTCATCGGCGAACCTATGCCCAAATATTTAACCGACGTGACTGTGTCAAGCGCTACACTACTAATGGAGTATTCAAACATTAAAGGATTCTTTTTCCTATTCATGTGCATTAATTTACATTTATCTATACTTAGAGTTAGCTGCCATTCTTTACATCAATCGCAAATTCTGTCCAAGTCATCTTGTATACATTCACTCAACGACGACACCTTCCCGTACACCACAGCGTCTTCAGCAAACAGTCGCCCATTGCTATCCACCCTATCCAAAAGATCATTTATGTAGATAGAAAAACATTTTTTGCAATCAGGACGGATTATAAATAACACTATGGTTTACATTGACTTGTAACATAGTTTTTACACTGAAAAGCGCGTGTACTGCCATAAAAACCGACGCTAGTTAAAAAATGTCTGCTCATTGACTTCAGCTGTTGAGTCCCATAGTGCTCAGGACCATATGAACGTAGCTTTGAAAGCGGAATGGTAGTTGGAGCTAGACGCATGGCACATTCCATTTCGGAAATCGTTACGGAATTAAGTATTCCGAGATCCACAGTGTCAAGAGTGTGCCGGTATACCAAAATTTCGGGCATTGCCTCTCAGCACGGGCAACACAGTGGCCTACGGCCTTCACTTAACGACCGAGAGCAGAAGCGTTTGCGTGGAGTTGTCAGTGCTAACAGACAAGCAACACTGCGTGAAATAACCGCAGAAATCAATGTGGGACGTACGACCAACGTATCTGTTAGGACAGTGCTTCTAAATTTGGCGTTAATGGCTTATGGCAGCAGATGACCGGCACACGAGATCCTTTGCTAACACCACGACATCGCCTGCAGCGCCTCTCCTGGGCTCGTGACAGTATCGGTCGGATCCTTTATGAATGGAAAACCGTGGCCTGGTCAGATGAATCCCGATTTTAGTTGGTAGGAGTTGACGGTAGGGTTCGATTGTGAGCCGGCCGCGGTGGCTGTGCGGGTCAAGGCGCTTCAGTGCGGAACCACGCGACCGCTACTGTCGCAGGTTCGAATCCTGCCTCGGGCATGGATGTGCGCGATGTCCTTAGGTTAGTTAGGTTTAAGTAGTTCTAAGTTCTAGGGGACTGATGACCTCAGCTGTTGAGTCCCATAGTGCTCAGGACCATATGAACCATTCGATTGTGGCAGCGGCCCCGCGAAGCTATGCACCCAAATTATCAATAAGGCAATCTGCAAGCTGGTGGTGGCTCCATAATGGTGTGGGGTGTGTTAACCTGGATCATGACTGAAAATGGTTGTGCACGGCTAGTTAGAGATCATTTGCAGCTATTCATGTACTTCATGTTCGCTAACAAGGATGGAATCTTTGTGGATGACAGTCTGTCATGTCACCGGGACACAATTGTGGGCGATTGGTTTGGAGAACCTTCTGGACAATTCGAGCGAATGATTTGGCCACCCACATCGCACGACATGAATCCCATAGAGCATTTATTGGACGTTATCGAGAGATCAGTTAGTGCACAAATTTCGGCACTGGCAACACTTTCGCAAATATGGAAGGCTCAATATTTCTGCAGGGGACTTCCGAGGACTTGTTGAGTCCATGCCACGTCGAACTACTGCACTACGCCGGCAAAAGGAGGTTGTAATGTCCCCCCCCCCCCCCTCCTTCCTTCTACCATCTATTGCCCACATTAAACAATGCGCAGACCAAGTAATTAATATGCAAAGTACGCTACTGGCCATTAAAATTGCTACACCACGAAGATGACGTGCTACAGACGCGAAATTGAACCGACAGGAAGAAGATGCTGTGTTATGCAAATGGTTAGCTTTTCAGAGCATTCACACAACGTTGGCGCCGGTGGCGTCACCCACAACGTGCTGACATGAGGAAAGTTTCCAGCTGATTTCTCATGCACAAACAGCAGTTGACCGTCGCTGCCTGGTAAAACGTTGTTGTGATGCCTCGTCTAAGGAGGAGGAACGCGTAACGTCACTTTTCCGACTTTAATAAAGGTCGGATTGTAGCCTATCGCGATTGCGGATTATCGTATCGCGACATTGCTGCTCGCGTTGGTCGAGATCCAATGACTGTTAGCAGAATATGGAATCAGAGGGTTCAAGAGGGTAATACGGAGCGCCCTGCTGGATCCCAACGGCCTCGTATCACTAGCAGTCGAGATGACAGGCATCTTATCCGCATGACAGTAACGGATCCTCCAGCCACGTCTCTATCCCTGAGTCAACAGATGGGGACCTTTGCAAGACAACAACGACCTGCACGAACAGTTCGACGTCGTTTGCAGCAGCATGGACTATCAGGTCGGAGACCGTGGCTGCGGTTACCTTGACACTGCATCACAGACAGGGGCGCCTGCGATGGTGTACTCAACGACGAACCTGGGTGCACGAATGGCAGAACGTCATTTTTTCGGATGAATCCAGGTTCTGTTTACAGCATCATGAGGTTCGCATCCGTGTTTGGTGACATTGCTGTGAACGCACATTGGAAGCATGTATTCGTCATCGCCATACTGACGTATCACCCGGCGTGATGGTATGGGGTGCCATCGGTTACACGTCTCGGTCACCTCTTGTTCGCATTGACGGCACTTTGAACAGTGGACGTTACATTTCAGATGTGTTACGTCCCGTGGAATATGCTGCAATTATACACACTTTCGAAAGTACTTTTTCATGAATAATTTGTAGCTTATGCCAGTGAATCAGTGAGATTCGGCAGTTTTTACATTCATTTCGCGACTATTCATGCCTCTTGATAATTTACTGATGTTTCGAATATTGCATTAATGAACTAGAAAAATACACTCCTGGAAATGGAAAAAAGAACGCATTGACACCGGTGTGTCAGACCCACCATACTTGCTCCGGACACTGCGAGAGGGCTGTACAAGCAATGATCACACGCACGGCACAGCGGACACACCAGGAACCGCGGTGTTGGCCGTCGAATGGCGCTAGCTGCGCAGCATTTGTGCACCGCCGCCGTCAGTGTCAGCCAGTTTGCCGTGGCATACGGAGCTCCATCGCAGTCCTGGTAGCATGCCGCGACAGCGTGGACGTGAACCGTATGTGCAGCTGACGGACTTTGAGCGAGGGCGTATAGTGGGCATGCGGGAGGCCGGGTGGACGTACCGCCGAATTGCTCAACACGTGGGGCGTGAGGTCTCCACAGTACATCGATGTTGTCGCCAGTGGTCGGCGGAAGGTGCACGTGCCCGTCGACCTGGGACCGGACCGCAGCGACGCACGGATGCACTCCAAGACCGTAGGATCCTACGCAGTGCCGTAGGGGACCGCACCGCCACTTCCCAGCAAATTAGGGACACTGTTGCTCCTGGGGCCGGCTGAGACGCAACTATCTCTTTACTCACACGAAGTGTTGAGTGCTATTGACACGGGTATCAAATTGATTCGATATTTCTAGATTTCCAGAAGGCTTTTGACTCTGTACCGCAGAAGCGGTTTGTAGTGAAATTTTGTGGTCATGTGAATGGATTCGTGATTTCCTGTTAGAGACGTCACAGATCTTAGTAACCGACGGAAAGTCATCGAGGAAGTGATTTCTGGCGTTCTCAAAGGTAGTGTTATATGCCCTCAGCTGTTCCTTACCTAGACGTACAAAAGATTTAGGAGGCACCCGTCTTAAGTTGTTTGCAGATGATGCAGTCGTTTATCGTCTCGTCAAATCATCAGATGATCAAAACAAATTGCAAAACGATTTTGAATAGATATCTGTATGGTGCGAAAATGACAATTGACCCTAAACAATGAAAAGTGTGAGGTCACCCATATCAGTGCTAAAAGGAATCTGTTAACCATCGGTTACACGATAAGTCAGGTAAATGTAAAACCGCCATAAATTCAACTAAGTACCTAGGAAACACAGTTGCTAACAACTTAAATTGGAAAGAACACATGGAAAATGTTGTGGGGAAGGCTAACCAAAGACTGCCTTTTACTGGCAGAACACTGAAAGTGTAGCAGATCTATTAAAGAGACTGCCTACGCTAAGCTTGTCCGTCCTCTTTTGTAGTACTGCTGCGCGGTGTGGGATCCTTACCAGGCGGGATTAACGGAGTACATCGAGAAAGCCCAAAGAAAAGCAGCAAGTTTCGTACTATCGAGAAATAGGGGAGGGGGTGTCACGGACATGATACAGGATTTGAGGTGGACATAATTAAAACAAAGGCGTTTTTCATTGCTGCAGAACCTTTTTAAGAAATTTCAATCACCGAATTTTTCTTTGGAATGCGAAAATATTTTGTTGACACCGACCTACATAGGAAGAAACTATCATCATAATAAAATAAGGGAAATCAGAGCTCCCACGAAAAGGTATTGATATTCGTTTTTTCCGCGCGCTGTCCGAGTTTGGAATAACAGAGAATTATTGTGAAGGTGTTTCGATGAACCCTCTGCAAGGCATTTAAGTGTGATTTGCTGAGTATATATGTAAATGTAGAATGAAATTTTCACTCTACAGCGGAAGCCAGGAAGTTTCATATGTAAATGTAGTTGAAGTGACTTCAGTGAAACTCTTGAAAACATTCCTCTTTTATGCAAGATTTTTTTTTCAGTTTGTTTACATTCTGGACGTGCCCTTACAGCCATCTCAACTGTGGAATACCAGATGTGACGATATGATCTTGAGGGCAACACAGTACTCAGTCCCCGAGCGGAGAAAACCTCCGACACGCCCAGGAGTGGAACCGGTGCCCCTTCGGTTAGCAATCGTCCTCTCTGCTACCGAGGCAGACTACGTAAGACTATTTTGACCAAAGAATAAACATTAGCGCTGTCTGATTTGAATTGTAATATTCAGAAGTAACAAAAGCTTTGAGGTGCTCTCCCTTGTCTCAAACTGAGAGTTAAATAAAGTTAAAGACTTTTCAAAGGTGCGGCATGTATTTGACAATTTAGAAATACTGCAATTTCAAACAACAGAACAGCTTCGACATGGGGGCAACCCCCACTGAGGATGGATTAATTTTACTAAGAAGCGCACAATCTAGTGTGTCATATGAAAGTTCCCTTCGTCTGTACAACAATTTACATTATAGAAGTCTACCCTCGTGTGAGCACCTGTGAAAAGTGACTGAAGGATGGTGAAATAACAGGTAGGCCGTATAGTTTTGGACGTCCACGTCTCATCCAAAAACGTAGCAATCGGAGTTTCGATGGCTATGTAATCCAGGCTAGGCAGCTTTCCTGTCAGAAAAGTCACAGTTCGTATTAATAGACGGAAAGTCGTTGAGTAAAACAGAAGTAATATCCGGCGTTCCCCAAGGAAGTGTTATAGGCCCTCTCTTGCTCCTTATCTGTATTAACGATATAGGAGACAATCTGAGTAGCCGTCTTAGATTGTTTGCAGATGATGCTGTCATTTATCTTCTTGTAAAGTCATCAGATGGTCAAAACGACTTGCAAAATGATTTAGATATCTGCATGGTGCGAAAAGCGGCAATTGACCCTGAATAAAGAAAAGTGTGAAGTTATGTATTTGGTCTTTGGTGTGACGTCATAAGCGCGTGACTGCGTGTGAGATCGCTCTCTAAGTTTTCATCTATTTTTAGATTTCAGATATATATTTTAACTGTTTTTGTGATAATATTTACTATATAAGTGACTTATTAGTGGTTTCTTCATTCACCTCTGAATTTCTTGTGTTTTGGCCTGATATTTGTGAGTGTTTCGTATCGAGCAACTTAACCTCTTACCCGTGTTTACATTCCGCGCTGACCAGTTGCAGCTGTAGCGGCGCATCGAAAGCTAAGTACTAATTAATTGCTTGTGTATAGTAGTTTATTTAGGAACTTTAGTAGTCTTCAACCGGTGTTCTTGGTGTTTTCCGGTGAAATAACTTCAGAAGAAATTTTTGCGAACTGCCTTCAGTTTCGTTACTGTCATTAGACGTTTGATTTTCTTTCTGTGTTAGTATTTTGTTATATTCTCATTTGTTGTCGATTAATACTGTCAATAATAGTAGTTACTTCCCTTGTAGAGCAAGTTTGTGATTATTGTAGTCAGATTTTAACATCTTCTTATTGTAGTAGCGGAACTTAGATAAAGTTGTTTTCTTGTTTCAATAATTGTAAAATTTTACCATGAGTGAGAAGTGTGGGCTTTGCCGTAGGTTCGTGAGTAGTGGATTGCGGTGTGAGACTTGTTCGAAGTATTTTCACTGGGGGGAATGCAGTGGGGAAACCAGTGGGCATTCTGGTGAGATCCTATCCTGGAACTGCAGGTTATGTAGCAAGAGTAAGTTGATAGAGGAGCAGGAGCGTAAGATCTGTGCCCTTCAGGTGCAGTTGAAAAACGCACAGGAGGAGCTAGATAGGATGAGGAGGGAGAAGGGGGTTGGGGAATGGGAGCTGGCTGTTGGCAAGAGGTCTGCTAGGAGAAGGAGATTTTCAGATAGTTTTACTATTGGTGTTTGTAATAGATATGACCAACTGTCAGAGTCTAGTGGAGAGGAATCTCTAGTAGCTGTAGATGTAGGAAGTATGCAGCAGACCTCAGCAGTTACGGTGGCTAGGACAGTTGCAAAGTCTAAGAGAAAGAAGAAGGTTCTTCTGTTAGGTAGTTCTCATGGTAGAGGTGTAGGCCAGCAGTTGCAGGAAGTTTTGGGGAGTGAGTACCAGGTCACCAGCATCGTGAAGCCTAATGCAGGATTGGCTCAGGTGACTTTTAACATAGGGGGGTTATGTAGGGATTTTACTAAAGAGGATCAGGTAGTGATTGTGGGTGGGGCTGGTAATAGTATTGATAGGGATGGGGAGTATGACATAGATGGTGACCTGGAAAAGATAGCCACTCAGACTGGCAACACGAATGTGCATTTCGTAAAAAACTGTTTCAGCGTCACGATCGGCCTCATCTTAATACAGCCGTCAGGCGTAATAACATGAGACTTGGGGGTGCGCTGATGACAGAAGGCATGAGTCACATTTCAGTGGTGTCGGTGGAGTCTATCAGCAGGACGGGTTTCACTAGACATGGCCTGCACCTCAACAGGTATGGGAAGGGGAGGTTGGCAAAACTTATTGGTGACAGCATAGGTGGGGGTGGTGGGATCACTCATGGGAAAATTCCGGTAGTTGTGGGTGTTAGAGCTGTATCTTTTTTAGATTGAAGTCAGCTGATAGGTATTCCTGCTTAAGGGAAGTCTCTCTAACAAAGAAACCACTTTCTACAAAGCTTAGGTATCCGATTAATGAGGGAATTAGTATATTTCATCAAAATATACAAGGTATTAGAGATAAAGTTAGTGAACTGCTTATAGATGTTGGCTCTGAAATTATTGGTATATCTGAACACTTCTTAAATAAGGAGATAATTCAGAGGCTTCCTTTACCAGGATACAGGTTGGCTGGCAGCTTTTCTATGAGCTCTTTGCGGTGTGGGGGAGTAGCCATGTATGTGAAAAACGGTATCCCATTTGAGTCAATTGATGTTTCAAAGTACTGCACTGAAAAGGTGTTTGAATGTTGTGCAGGTGCGGTTAAATTTAGTGGAGCTAAACTTCTTACTGTTGTTATTTATAGATCCCCAGACTCCGATTTCACAACATTTTTGCTAAAGCTAGAGGAGGTTCTTGGTTCACTTTATAGGAAATACAAAAAGTTAGTTATATGTGGTGACTTCAATATTAATTGTATAAGTGATTGTGCAAGGAAAAGGATGCTGGTAGACCTCCTTAATTCATATAATCTTATGCAAACCGTATTCTTTCCAACGAGAGTGCAAGGGAACAGTCGAACAACCATAGACAATATTTTTGTTCATTCGTCATTATTAGAAGGGCATTCTGTTAGCAAAAAGGTGAATGGCCTTTCAGATCATTATGCACAAATTTTAAGTCTAAAAGATTTTTGTGCTGCAACACATGTTAAATATAGTTACCAACTTTTTAGGAATGCTGATCCAGTTGCTGTACAGACTTTTGTAAACCTTATCAAGGAACAAGAGTGGCAAGATGTTTATAGTGCTGATACAGTAGACGATAAATATAATGCTTTCCTCAAGACTTTTCTCGTGCTCTTTGAAAGTTGCTTTCCGTTAGAACGTTCAAAACAGGGTACTAGCACAAACAGGCAGCCTGGGTGGCTGACTAAAGGGATAAGAATATCTTGTAGAACAAAGTGGCAATTATATCAAAACGTTAGAAACAGTCAAAATCTAAATGCAGCAGCCCATTACAAACAGTATTGTAAGGTGCTTAAAAAAGTTATTAGGAAGGCAAAAAGTATGTGGTATGCAGATAGAATAGCTAAGTCTCAGGATAAAATTAAAACCATATGGTCAGTCGTAAAGGAAGTGGCTGGTCTGCAGAGACAGTTCGAGAATATAGAATCAGTGCTTAGTGGGGATGTCCGTGTTACTGATAAGTCGCATATATGTACAGTACTTAATAATCACTTTCTGAATATAGCAGGTGAACTAAATAGAAACCTAGTCCCAACAGGAAATCATATAGCGCTCTTAGAAAAAAGTGTTCCGAGACTGTTACCTGAAACGCTCCTCCATGATACTGACAAGAGGGAGATTGAGTTAATAATTAAATCACTAAAGATCAAGAACTCTCACGGATATGACGGGGTATCTAGCAGAATACTGAAGTATTGTTCCACGTATGTTAGCTCAGTACTTAGCCATATCTGTAACTTTTCCTTTAGGAGTGGTCGGTTTCCTGACCGATTAAAGTACTCGGTAGTGAAGCCACTTTATAAAAAGGGAGACAGGGATAATGTTGACAATTATAGACCTATTTCCATGCCATCGGTGTTTGCTAAAGTTATCGAGAGGGTTGTATATACAAGGTTACTGCAGCATTTAAATTCACATAATTTGCTATCAAATGTACAGTTTGATTTTAGAAATGGCTTAACAACTGAAAATGCTATAGTCTCTTTTCTCTGTAAGGTTTTGGACGGATTAAATAAAAGGTTGCGAACGTTAGGTGTTTTCTTTGATTTAACGAAGGCTTTTGACTGTGTTGACCACAAAATATTACTGCAGAAGTTGGAACATTATGGAGTAAGGGGAGTAGCTTACAATTGGTTCGCCTCCTACTTTAAGAACAGAAAGCAGAAGGTAATCCTCCGCAATATTGAGAGTGGTAAAGATGTTCAGTCCCAATGGGGCACTGTTAAATGGGGCGTTCCCCAAGGGTCGGTGCTGGGGCCACTGCTGTTTCTTATTTATATAAATGATATGCCTTCTAGTATTACAGGTGATTCAAAAATATTTCTGTTTGCTGATGACACCACCTTGGTAGTGAAGGATCTTGTGTGTAATATTGAAACATTATCAAATAATGTAGTTCATGATATAAGTTCATGGCTTGTGGAAAATAATTTGATACTAAATCACAGTAAGACTCAGTTTTTACAGTTTCTAACTCACAATTCAACAAGAACTGACATTTTAATCAGACAGAATGGGCATGTTATAAGCGAGACGGAACAGTTCAAGTTCCTAGGCGTACAGATAGATAGTAAGCTGTTGTAGAAAGACCATGTTCAGGATCTTGTTCAGAAACTAAATGCCGCTTTATTTACCATTAGAACAGTATCTGAAATAAGTGACATTTCAACACGAAAAGTAGTATACTTCGCATATTTTCATACGCATATGTCATATGGTATTATTTTTTGGGGTAATTCTTCTGATTCAAAAAGGGTATTTTTGGCTCAAAAACGGGCTGTTCGAGCTATGTATGATGTAAGTTCGAAAACCTCCTGTCGACCCCTATTCAATAGTCTGGGAATTTTGACATTGCCCTCACAGTATGTATTTTCTTTAATGTCGTTTGTTGTTAGCAATATTAGCTTATTCCCAAGAGTTAGCAGCTTTCACTCAGTTAATACTAGGCAGAAATCAAATCTGCATGTGGAATGCACCTCCTTGACTCTTGTGCAGAAAGGAGTACAGTATTCTGCTGCATCCATTTTCAATAAGCTACCACAAGAGCTCAAAAATCTTAGCAGTAGCCCAAACACTTTTAAGTCTAAACTGAAGAGTTTGCTCATGGCTCACTCCTTCTATTCTGTCGAGGAGCTCCTGGAAGAGCTAAAAAATTAAGCAAATTCCAGTGTTAGATTCTTGATTTTCTTTATTTAAACTAACGATTTGTCGCATGAATATGTTTCTTATATTTCATTTTATCTGTTTCTACAATCGTGTTATAATTTCATGTATTGACTCGTTCCATGACCATGGAGACTTCTCCTAAATGTGGCCCCACGGAACAACAAATAAATAAATAAATAAATAAATAAATATTCATATGAGTACTAAAAGAAATCCGCTAAATTTTGATTCCGCCATAAGTGACACAAATCTGAGGGCTGTAAATTCAACTACGAGTAAATACTTAGGGATTACAATTACAAATAACCTAAATCGATCACATAGATAATATTGTGGGTGGGGCAAACCAAAGACTGCGATTCATTGGCAGAACACTTAGAAGGTGCAACAGGTCTATCACAGAGACTGCTTACACTACGCTTTTCCGCCCTATTCTGGAGGACTGCTATGCGGTGTGGGATCCGCATCAGGTGGGACTGACGGATGACATCGAAAAACTACTAAGAAGGGTAGCTCGTTTTGTATTATCGCGAAAGAAGGGAGATAGTGTCACAGACATGATACGTGAATTGTAGTGGCAATCATTAAAACAGAGGCGATTTTCGTTGCGATGGGAACTTCTCATGAAATTTCAATCACCAGTTTTCTCCTCCGATTGCGAAAACATTCTGTTGACACTCAACTACATAGGGAGAAATGATCAGCACGATAAAATAAGAGGAATTGGGGCTCGCACGGAAAAATTTGAGTGCTCGTTTTTCCCGTTCGAGAGTGGAACGTGTGGGGAAGCAGCCTACTCACGCCGTATAAAATTCACATCAGTCTTTCCATTATGTGCCAACCAGTCCGCTGTAACTAGCTCTGACATCATAAATGTTGCGCAATACTTTAAAAATTAAGTAAATAACCTAAAATGTTTCTAGCATGTCAGGAATAATATTAAATTAATGTGTGTTGAATATCAGTTCGATAACTTTAGCCATTTTCGAAATTTGGACGTTTTTCTGTAAAAATCATTGGCGCAACAGAAAAGAGCTAGAGAGATAAAAATTTATAATTAGATTCATTTTTCATAATAATTTAATAAAAACAGTACTCTGGATCTCACAATTTAAGATTTTAGTTGAAATTCAATATTTTCTGGTTTTTGTCTTAAAACTTAAGGAAGCAAGATAGATTAAGTAGGCTAATAAATAAGGATAGGATGTTTATATTTAAGTAGAATGGAGATCCGCTATCACCATAAGGATGTGAGAAGTTTCATTTGAATACCTATAATACTATAGCGATAGCGTATCTCCAAAGGGCCAGTTCAGAGCTTGTCTACTGCGTGCAGTGTAATTAAATTAATTCTCTCGCCCAAAATATTTAACTTAGCCACGTCAAAATTTTATTATCAATACTTACCTGCGTGCTGAATGCACATTTAAATTAAGAGCTTCATCGGCCATCAGCAAAAGAAGCTGTGATTTATTAGGTAACTTAAAGTGGTGCATTACTAGCCCAGCGGCTAGTCGGGAGAGCCGATTTGATCAGGCGTTCCCTTAGCCGTCCGCACCGCGGCTTTATATATAAGACCGCTGCGCGATGAAGGAAGGCCCCAGTTCTCTCCAGATGCTGAATAGCACGCCATCTGTGTCGGGAGTCGCGTCGCGTCGGTATCATCGCTACAAACAGCCTCAGATGCCGTAATAAGTTACTCGAGATCGCGTAACCATGAAATCATTTTCGAGTGAAGTGTTAATTCTGGGTTGACTTTAATTATCAATCTTCAGTTTGCGTATTGTCGTATTTTCACGTGCCGCCGCGGGACAAACATTCTATCATTATTTAGCGTGGCGTTTGATGAACCTAATCATCAAATTATGGCGAGCATTCTTTTAAATATTTAATTTGGACAGTTATAGTGGCCTCAGCGCATTAGACTCTGAACTGCTCTGTTAGTCAGATTGTGTGGATTCTTTTATTTTCATCTGTGACTTTCAGAATACAGAACGTTTTTTCACGACCGTTTTTGATTAGAAATCCCAGACAATCTCCTAATTCCTCAGAGCTATAAGCTGTAACTATAAGTGTATTCTCAGATGAAGTGGGCACTAGTAATTCTAATTACAGGCTTCACATTTTGCTAATCACTTTCTGGTTGCAAATATTGTAGTTAGAAAGCCAGTGTTGAGAACGGCAAAAGACAGCATAAATAATGCTGCCGCACATATGGTTAATCGGCCGGGAAATGCGGTGTTTCTACATTCTACTTTATTAAAATTGACATAATTCCACCCACCGCCCCACATATGGTGCATCGGCCGGGAAATGAAATGTTTCAACATTCAACATGCAAACAAATTTATATAACAAACAATCATTTCCACCCGCCGCCCCACATATGGTGCATCGGCTGGGATATAAACTGAGTAAAAGTGAAATTGATTTTTAACTATTCGGATTCGCGAGTGAAATGCGACACGCAACTGAGTAATAGAACAGTGAAAATGTTACGTGTGTATGTGGACGACGCAATTGTATTAACGCCGCATCTGAATTGACGGAGCTGGCACTGAGTCTAGCGGTGCTGCCGGCATCGCGAGAAGCCAGTCTTGCCGCACCGCAGTCGTCCGCCAGAGCAGCCGGAGCCGCGCCTGCAGTTGCGGGCCACGCAAACACACAACAGCCGTCGGAGTGCCGTCTGCAATTCAGCGAGCTGCGTCGCATCAGTAATCCTGGTACACCACGCCGGCAACGCCATACGTCGTGCAGAAGGAACTAAGTTAAGTGAAAAGCTGTTAAAAATTCTACTAACCTGCACTAAAAGACTGTCGGCGGTGGAGCCGCCAAAAGAAACTGAGGTTAAACTTAAATCAGAACCTATGTCTGTTGAGGGAACTGTAAATCCAGACAACGGTTCAAGTGTAAATATGCATGAAAATAGTAATGTTGAGGTGAAATATGAAGTATTGTCTCCTGGCAGTAGTGTGAAAAGGGGCAATGATTCAATAATAGAGACCCCTGTAGTAAAGCAGACAGCAGAAATTGTTAATTTATTGGATGATAGTTTATCTGATGAGTTAAAACCGAAACAGTCATCAGAGATGGTAGAGTTTAAACAGGAGAAGTTAGGTATGACTGATCAATCAGAAGTTTCATTTAGTTTTGATGATTCTTGTGTTGGAGCTAGCTTTTCGTCACCTGAGTGTGATAAAAAGCCAGCTAGTGAGCAACCCAAAGATACTGGAGCTATTGATTTAAATGTTATATTACAAGCAGTAGCTACCAGTAATGCCGAATTAAAGTCTGAAATAACTGAGGTCAAAAGCAGTAATGCAAAAATGTCAGCCAGTAATGCTAGAATGACAGCTGAATTAAAATCTGATATAATTGAGGTAAATAACAGAATTGTGGCCAGCCAAACTAATTTTAATAAACGATTGGAGGAAATGGACAATACCTTCAAGGCTGGTTGCAATAAGTTGAAAGAGGATCTGGACAGTTTGAAATATAAAATTGATTACAATCATGAGGATATTAAGAAAAAGGTTGCTCAACAATTTTCTGAAATGTATAAAACAGTAAAATCCGAAGTTGCTGAGGTTCGCAGAGACTTCCAAATGGAAGATGCGAAGCTGGAGCACAAGTTAACAGAAAAGATCGAGGTGGAATCTAAACTGTGCTCAGATAGATTTAAAGATGTTAATATAAAAGTAAACATATGTCAAGCAGAAGTAAATGCAATCAAAACTGATACTACTCATATTGTGCAAAGAGTAGATAATGTTGAAATGAGAGTAGAAAATATCAGTACTAACATTGCTAACATTGAGAGTAAAGTAGCTTCAGTAACTTCTGGTAATGGTAGTATGCAACGAGTTGTAGCTGCAAACGCCGCTTTTATCGGATGTCGGCAGTTCTTGCGGTTCGATCCAGATAAAAATATCCACCCGCTAGATTTCTGGAACGATTTTGAAGATGTGATTACACCAACTTGGTCTGAACGAGATAAAATCTCATTTATTAGAAGCCATTTAGCAGGTGACGCCATGCGTTGGTCAGCTGATGTTATGTTGAAGTGTAAAATATTAGCAGAATTTAAAACAGCTTTCATTAATGAGTATTGCTCTAGTAATAAGCAAAATGAAGTGTTGAGAGAATTTTGTAATGGAAAACGCTTCAATGCAGGCAAGGAATCTATTAAAGAGTTTGCTAGGTCATGGATCTCATGTTTGTCACATTTGGGCGAAAAGCTAAAACCGGAAATGATTATACTAGGTCTTGAAGCCAAACTGCCATGGTATTGGCAAACTAGAATTATATCTGCCCCTAGAGACAATCTTGATCGTTTCATTGAGTATTTGCAACGTGTAGAACGTGTTGCTGCCAATGAGGAGCAAGCACGTAATAACAGAAATGCTAATAACAATAGTAGCAATTTTCAGAACGAGCAGAATGGCAACGTAAACATCAGAACAGTAGGTGTTCGTCATCCTAAGAGAGGTAGGAATTGAAGAAATAATTATCAGAACCAACAATGGCATCCAAATGATAATAATTTTGTTCCAAACAAAATTATGCATGTAAACAACAGTACGGAAAGCAATGCTATGCCAGTTAACTATAATGAAAATAAAGGAAACAGTAGTAGGCCGAGGCAGGAAAACTAGTTCCCGTCTATGAGGACACTGGCGCTCACCAGGCGGTTACTTTTCCTAAGCCAGTAGTTACGGGAATTGGTAAGACAGATCAGAATACTCACACTGAACATGTGGATGAAGAATCGGTAGCACCTAAGAATACAGCAGAAATATTAGATCACTCACAGTATTTGATAGATACCGTGTTAGAGACGCTCTCTAAGTGGGAAGAGAAAGAGAAGGCGCAGCAGTGTAACGATAGGGAGTAGCTACAAAATACTGAATTGTCAGGTGACGAAGCAGAAGAAATTCATACTTATATTTACGATGAGGATGATGTGCTCTTATCTAAAGTGCCTGTGCAGGATGTTGATAATGTACTAATAGATTTAGGACAGGAGATAAGTGAGAATGTAGAGGGTAGCCTGTTGGGGGTCGATGAACCCAGTAGCTGTGACCAGTTGTCGCTTGAGAAGGAACCCGACGATAATGGTGAAAGTGGTTTAGCTGTAACTAGTGTTATGCCCGGTCTGGAGGCGCAGAATCGCTCAGACTACAGTAATTTGGGTCATGTTCAGCAAACTAAATGTAATGAAGTCGTGCGGTGTTTCGATTTGAAATTAATAGACCGACTGGAAAAGGCAGCTGAAAATGTAATTCAGGAAACCCCTACACACTTTGACCTAAATGTAATGAAGACAGATGTCGATCACTTTAGTTGGAGACAAATCCAAAAGGAACTATTGGATGAGTTTGAGGAACCACCTGTACAACCTAGAATAAGCCACCCTATAATAATAGTGAATATGTTGGGTATCAATGTACGTTGTCTCTTAGACAGTGGAAGTGAGGTGAGTGCGATATCTCAGTCCTTCTTTGATGCATTACCTGATAAAGACAAGCTTACAGTAATGAGGGTATCAGGACTAAGAATAATTGGTGCTACTGGCAAGGTGTCAAAAACGGTAAAGCAAGAAGCTTTGCTGCCCTTTAACATTAATGGTAATTTAATTGATCATCCATGTTTAATTGTAAACAATCTCAGTATTGAGGTTTTAATTGGCATAGATTTCTTGTCAAAATATCAGAGTGTTGTTGACTTTGAAAGAAGCCAGTTAAGAATGGTCTTGCCAATAACCGGAGTAATTACAGTACATTTTAGTGATAACCATGTAGTAACTAATGATGAAACTTGGGAGCTGCCTATACGAGTTCTGAAAAATGGGAGATATTGGGACGAAGGTGTTAATCTTAGTACAAGTAAGCTAAACACAGAAGAAGAAGCAATTATTTTGGACAAAATAGAAGCTAAATTGCAGGAAATCGATAAAATTTCAGCTAATCAGAAGGAAGAACTGAGACAGGTTTTAAAAAGGCATCATAAGGTATTTTCAGATCGACCTGGCGTGGTCAAAGGTTACGAATGTCAATTAAAGGTGAAACCTGGCCAAGTGTTTTTCAGGAAGCCATACCAAATACATGTAGCTAGGAAGGAGGCAGTTCGAAAGGAGATACAGAGAATGCTAGAGTGGGGTGTGATTGAAAAAGCGATCAGTGAGTACAATAATCCTCTTGTTGTTGTACCAAAAAGAGACGGGAGTGTCAGATTAGTCTTGGACGCTCGTTGGTTGAATGAAATAGTGGTTAGAGAAAGTGGTAGACCGCAGAACATGGACGAGTTATTGCAAAAGTTCCGGGGAGTAAAATTCTTAACTTCTATGGACATCACGTGTGGATATTGGAATTTTCCACTGGCGGAAAGTTCAAGGAAGTACACAGCTTTCTTGTACGAAGGAGTTTGTTACCAATACCGTGTGGTACCTTTCGGACTTAATATCTCTGTTTGTGCCTTCGTACGTGTGATGTGCCATGTTTTAGGACCAGCCTTAAGTAATAAAATAAGTCTACGTAGATGTTCTGTTAATAGCAACTCCTACCTGGGAAGAACACATAATTCTATTAAAGGAAGTGTTAGAGGCTATTGAGAGAGGTGGCATGAAACTAAAGATTGAAAAGACAGAGTGCGTTAAAGAGGAAATAGGTTTCTTGGGATATATGATAAGTGGAAAAGGTATTCTGCCTGACCCAGGCAAGCTAGCAGTCATTGAAAAATTTGAGGCTCCCAGAAACAAGAAGCAGTTGAGATCGATGTTCGGTCTGTTCGGCTTCTATAGGCGTTTTGTTAGTGATCAGGCTTTTAATGCGCCCTGTCTTCAACTCCTGCTGAAAAAGAATACCCCTTGGGTTTGGACAGCAGAATGTCAACAGGCGTTTGAGGTGCTTAAACAATCTTTAATTAATAGTCCTATTTTACATCATCCTGATTTTGAAAAACCATTCTGTATGTCTATTGATGCTAGTGGCTATGGTATAGCTGTGGAGGTATTCCAAGTAGAAATTGAGAACGAACAAGAAGTGCACAAGACTATAGCTTTCGCAAGTCGATCTTTACAGGCAGCAGAGAGAAATTATGGCATCTCAGAACTGGAAGCATTGGCAACTGTATTTGGGGTACAAAAGTTTGAGTAGTATCTATTAGGTCACAAGATAATTGTTTACAGTGACCATAAGGCGGTGACCTTTTTAAAGACCTGTAAATGGAGGAATGCTCGTTTGGTAAGATGGTCATTGTATCTCCAGCAGTTTGACCTTGAGATTAAATATATTCAAGGGAAAGACAATCTGGTAGCTGATGGGTTATCTAGAAGTGCGGAGCTCTGTGATGACGCGGGAATTACAGCAACAGACCTAAATGAAGTTCGAATGTTTGCATTGCACGAAGTAAAGGAAGAAAGTGCATTAAAGAGAGTGATTAAGAACTTGAGACGTGAGCAGAATGCAGATGACCAACTGAAATTAGTGAAGAGCTATTTAGGAAATGCGAACTGTCCTAAGGTTTCGCAATACTATTGTCTGCATAAAGGTATTCTGTTTAGGAGGAAAAAGGTAGGTGTTTCTGAGTGGAAGCTGTGCTTTCCCTCACAACATGTAGACTTACTAATCGACTATGTACACCTGAGGTATGGGCACTACGGTGCAAAGAAGTGCTTTGCAAAATTAAAAGAGAAGGTTGTGTTTGACAACATGTACCGCCGTGTGGCCAAGCGTCTAGCATCTTGTGTAGTGTGCCAGAAAGTCCGTGCTGCGAACACCAGAATACAAGGGGATATGCATTCAGTAGAGCCAACTGAAACCCTAGAATTACTGGCTTGTGATTTGTTTGACCCTCTTCCTGTTTCGAGAGGTGGTTGCACCCATGTTTTTGTTGTTGTGGATGGATTCAGTAAATATGTTAAGCTATACCCAATTAAAAGAGCAAATGCAAAAACGTTGGTAGAAAAGTTGGAAAAAGATTTCTTCGTGAACGTTGGCGTTCCGAAGAATTTGGTCAGACAATGGGCCTCAATTTACTTCTGATAGATTTAAGGAATGTCTAGAAAAGGCCGGAGTGAAACATCTGAAAATATCTGCGTATTTCCCCCAAGGAAATATGAGCGAACGTATTATGAGAGAATTGAATAGGCTTTGGAGAAATTATTGTGCTCGGAAACACTCAAGTTGGGCAGAGCACATGAAGTATTTTGAGAATGTAATTAACAACTTAAGACATGATGCAACTGGTTTGGCACCTTGCGAATTGATGTTTGGCCAAGAACCGCACAATGTGATTGCAGATATGGTAGAATTCCCTATTCTAACGCAAATATCCACAGACGAGAAGAAGTTAAAGGCTAGGGCAAATATAAGAAAAAGAGCATTGGAAAGGAAGAAGCGTCATGACGCAAAAGCTGTACCTACTAGTTTTGAAATACGTCAGTTAGTACTTGTCAAAACCAAGGAAAAATCAAAGAAAATAAATGCAGAAACAAAGAAATTCATGTTTGTATACCAAGGACCTTTCAGGATCATAGGAAAACCGCATGCCAATGCATATAGGCTAGAGTACCCTAAAAGTAAAAAGCTATTAGGTCTCAGGAACGTGATCGACCTAAAGAAGTTCATAGCTAGTGAATGAATGCTGTAGGGAGGAGGTGGTTCTGTAACCTCTACACAGTGTGGCAGCTGTGCAGTCCCAGCTGTGTGAGATCTTCTTTCCATTTCAGGTCTCACTCATTCTTCATCTTTCCTGTCTACAAAAATTTCGACCCCTTCTCTCCAATATGAAAATTTTCTGAAGCTAATGAATGCTGTAGGGAGGAGGTTGTTCTGTAACCTCTACACAGTGTGGCAGCTGTGCAGTCCCAGCTGTGTGAGATCTTCTTTCCATTTCAGGTCTCACTCATTCTTCATCTTTCCTGTCCCCAAAAATTTCGACACTTACTCTGTAATACAAAAACTTTCCTTCATGGCTATCCAGCCATGAGTTCTGTAACCATTCTATCCACCGATTAGTGAAGAAAAATACCTAATGTGACAAATCTAACAGTGACGTAAATAATAGAGAAGTATGACGTAATTAAGATACAAATGTATTTGAGTAACAATTTTGTATAGAACCCTGGTATTATAGTAAGTACAAAGTGTTGTTTTATTGGAAATGGTCCACCAACAGTAATTTAAAAAGATATATGAATTCGTGTACAAGCAGGATATGAAGTGGCAGTGAAACATAGTGTATGCTGCAGAGCTAACTAGTTAATAGTAAAAGACAGTGCTTAGTGTTATGAAAAATATGCAGACAAGTTGTAAGAATAAACTCACCTGGTGTAGCAAGGAAAGGCAGTGTAATAGAATTGAGCAGTGTTTGTGGTTGAGACGTGAAGGGCACGTCTCTGAAGTATTTATAAGGTTGGAGCTGGCCGTTATTTGGTGTAATGTGTGACAGGACACACCTACACGTATTGACGTTATGAGATGGAGGCGTGAATGCGACCATAGGTACCCTTACGTTAGATGAGACAGAGCAGCTCATGGTGTCCTATAGGTTTAAGGAATTTAGCATTACGCTCGTCCATAATTACTTGATGCACTTTAGTGGTAGGTCGAGAGAGACTACCTGTGGTTTCAGCGTCCGATCGCGTGGAAATGGATTGCCACGTGAGCAAACTGATCAGCTGCAATACACAATGGATATGAAATAAATGTGCTATCCTATGCTTTAAATTTTAATGGAGTGAGTATTACTTAAGTTCATACACTAGCAAAGTAAGTAAGTACATAATGGCAGAAGTGAACATTATTGATAGCTCAGCATAAATACACTTCAAAATAAGTAAGTACATAATTGCAGATGTGGAAATGACACAACAGCAGAGGACCAATAAGTGGATTTAGTCAACTAAACGTAGTGTGTTTTGAACACTCAGAACTGTACTATTACCAAAAGTTACTCACATGTACAAAGAAGCTGAGAAAACGACCACTAATCAAATATACTCATACTATCTCTAAGAATAAGGTAATCAAAGATGAGTCAGCTAAGTGAATAAAATACAAATCTATCAGGAATATACCGAGCATTGGTTCAGTGTTCCGGCCCAGAAATGATAAATTGAAATTAAATATGATTTATGATTGTATGCCTTGAGCATAAATTTTCTCTAGTAAGTGACTAACGGCGTTTTGAGCCATTTGTTTACCGATTTTATGACAATTAAGTAACCACGAGAGTAATATTGAAAAAGTTCTGTTAACTTTGTTCCAGCAAAATATTGAAAGATAAAATGTATATATCCCCATTTCATTGCGACCCACCCATAGATATTAAGTGAACAGAGTCTGAGGCACTCTTTTTGTTTGTTCTACAGGACAAACCAGATAATGGCAGCCTGGTAGCTGCGTGAAAGCGTGGAGTGACTTGGACACAACTCACAGTGACCCCTCCCCTTTCCCCATGTAATTTAGAGTGAACGTGAAGGACGCACACCATAGCAGCTTCCCCTCCTCTACCCTTGTGAATGGAAGTGTAGGACGCCAGCCAAAGCGGCTACAACCACGTGTGTAAAAATGATTTGTGAAATTTTCTTTCAGGTTTAGGAAGGACTGCTAAGAGATAATCATCTGTTAATGTATCTTGAATAACTTATCTTCTTTGAATTTGTGTATGTAAAAATGTATTTAATGGAGTTAAGATTTTCATAATTTTACATATTTTATATGTTTGTTTGTCTAAGGCAATATGTATGCCAAAGTGTTTCATTGACTTTGCTTAAATTTTGAGTAATAATGTTGCTTAAGAGGCAGTGAACATGCCCACAATTTAAATAAGTAAAGTAGGTTATCAGTTTTCTTTTAATATTTATATATGTTTACATTTCAATTTTAATTTTATAGGAAGTTAAACTGTACTCTTGCTTCCCTTTTTGTAATTAAATTTTTTCTTTCATTCATTAACATTAAAAAACAAAAAAAAATTAAGTAGATGGTGATGTAGGGAAGCAGCCTACTCACGCTGTAGTAAATTCACATCAGTCTTTCCATTATGGGCCAACCAGTCCGCTGTAACTAGCTCTGACGTCATAAATGTTGCGCAATACTTTAAAAATTAAGCAAATAACCTAAAATGTTTCTAGCATGTCAGGAGTAATACTAAATTAATGTGTGTTGAATATCAGTTCGATAACTTTAGCCATTTTCGAAATTTGGACATTTTTCTGTAAAAATCATTGGCGCAACAGAAAAGAGCTAGAGAGATAAAAATTTATAATTAGATTCATTTTTCATAATAATTTAATAAAAACAGTACTCTGGATCTCACAATTTAAGATTTTAGTTGAAATTCAGTATTTTCTGGTTTTTGTCTTAAAACTTAAGGAAGCAAGATAGATTAAGTAGGCTAATAAATAAGGATAGGATGTTTATATTTAAGTAGAATGGAGATCCGCTATCACCATAAGGATGTGAGAAGTTTCATTTGAATACCTATAAAACTATAGCGATAGCGTATCTCCAAAGGGCCAGTTCAGAGCTCGTCTACTGCGTGCAGTATAATCAAATTAATTCTCTCGCCCAAAATATTTAACTTAGCCAAATCAAAATTTTATTATCAATACTTACCTGCGTGCTGAATGCACATTTAAATTAAGAGCTTCATCGGCCATCAGCAAAAGAAGCTGTGATTTATTAGGTAACTTAAAGTGGTGCATTACTAGCCCAGCGGCTAGTCGGGAGAGCCGATTTGATCAGGCGTTCCCTTAGCCGTCCGCACCGCGGCTTTATATATACAGGGTGTTTCAAAAATGACCGGCATATCTGAAACGGCAATGAAAACTAAACGAGCAGCGATAGAAATACACCGTTTGTTGCAATATGCTTGGGACAACAGTACATTTTCAGGCAGACAAACTTTCGAAATTACAGTAGTTACAATTTTCAACAACAGATGGCGCTGCGGTCTCGGAAACTCTATATTACGATATTTTCCACAAATCCACCATGCGTAGCAATAATATGGCGTAGTCTCTGAATGAAATTACCCGAAACCTTTGACAACGTGTCTGGCGGAATGGCTTCACATGCAGATGAGATGTACTGCTTCAGCTGTTCAATTGTTTCTGGATTCTGGCGGTACACCTGGTCTTTCAAGTGTCCCCACAGAAAGAAGTCACAGGGGTTCATGTCTGGCGAATAGGGAGGCCAATCCACGCCGCCTCCTGTATGTTTCAGATAGCCCAAAGCAATCACACGATCATCAAAATATTCATTCAGGAAATTAAAGACGTCGGCCGTGCGATGTGGTCGGGCACCATCTTGCATAAACCACGAGGTGTTCGCAGTGTCGTCTAAGGTAGTTTGTACCGCGACAAATTCACGAAGAATGTCCATATTGCGTGATGCAGTAATCGTTTCGGATCTGAAAAATGGGCCAATGATTCCTTTGGAAGAAATGGCGGCCCAACTAGTACTTTTTGAGGATGCAGGGACGATGGGACTGCAACATGGGGCTTTTCGGTTCCCCATATGCGCCAGTTCTGTTTATTGACGAAGCCGTCCAGGTAAAAATAAGCTTCGTCAGTAAACCAAATGCTGCCCACATGCATATCGCCGTCATCAATCCTGTGCACTATATCGTTAGCGAATGTCTCTCGTGCACGAATGGTAGCGGCGCTGAGGGGTTGCCGCGTTTGAATTTTGTATGGATAGAGGTGTAAACTCTGGCGCATGAGACGATACGTGGACGTTGGCGTCATTTGGACCGCAGCTGCAACACGGCGAATGGAAACCCGAGGCCGCTGTTGGATCATCTGCTGCACTAGCTGTGCGTTGCCCTCTGTGGTTGCCGTACGCGGTCGCCCTACATTTCCAGCACGTTCATCCGTCACGTTCCCAGTCCGTTGAAATTTTTCAAACAGATCCTTTATTGTATCGCTTTTCGGTCCTTTGGTTACATTAAACCTCCGTTGAAAACTTCGTCTTGTTGCAACAACACTGTGTTCTAGGCGGTGGAATTCCAACACCAGAAAAATCCTCTGTTCTAAGGAATAAACCATGTTGTCTACAGCACACTTGCACGTTGTGAACAGCACACGCTTACAGCAGAAAGACGACGTACAGAATGGCGCACCCACAGACTGCGTTGTCTTCTATATCTTTCACATCACTTGCAGCGCCATCTGTTGTTGAAAATTGTAACTACTGTAATTTCGAAAGTTTGTCTGCCTGAAAATGTACTGTTGTCCCAAGCATATTGCAACAAACGGTGTATTTCTATCGCTGCTCGTTTAGTTTTTATTGCCGTTTCAAATATACCGGTCATTTTTGAAACACCCTGTAAGAACGCTGCGCGAAGAAGGAAGGCCCCAGTTCTCTCCAGACGCTGAATAGCATGCCATCTGTGTCGGGAGTCGCGTCGCGTCGGTATCATCGCTACAAACAGCCTCGGATGCCGTCTTAAGTTACTCGAGATCGCGTAACCATGAAATCATTTTCGAGTGAAGTGTTAATTCTGGGTTGACTTTAATTATCAATCTTCAGTTTGCGTATTGTCGTATTTTCACGTGCCGCCGCGGGACAAACATTCTATCATTATTTAGCGTGGCGTTTGATGAACCTAATCATCAAATTTTGGCGAGCATTCTTTTAAATATTTAATTTGGACAGTTATAGTGACCTCAGCGCATTAGACTCTGAACTGCTCTGTTAGTCAGATTGTGTGGATTCTTTTATTTTCATCTGTGACTTTCAGAATACAGAACGTTTTTTCACGACCGTTTTTGATTAGAAATCCCAGACAATCTCCTAATTCCTCAGAGCTCGTATAAGCTGTAACTATAAGTGTATTCTCAAATGAAGTGGGCACTAGGAATTCTAATTACAGGCTTCACGTTTTGCTAATCACTTTCTGGTTGCCAATATTGTAGTTAGAAAGCCAGTGTTGACAACGGCAAAAAACAGCATAAATAATAGGAACATTTAACAACAATAATTCCACCCGCCGCCTTACATATGGTTAATCGGCCGGGAAATGCAGTGTTTCTACATTCTACTTTATTAAAATTGACATAATTCCACCCGCCGCCCCACATATGGTGCATCGGGCGGGAAATGAAATGTTTCAACATTCAACATGCAAACAAATTTATATAACAAACAATCATTTCCACCCGTCGCCCCACAAACGGTAGAGAGACAGTTTGAAGGTGGTTCATTGAAGCCTCTGCCAGGCACTTTGTTCTGAATAGCAGAGTAATCACGTAGATGTAGATGTAGATCTGTATCTGTGGCAGATATGACGACGGAGCACAATGCTGGTGTAGGCAAAAAAGTGTTTGGAGTACACCATCCAAAGGTCATTGTTGAACATGGAGCTCCAGAGCACACGAACCCAACGTGTGCTCGTGTTGACCCAATAACATCGTCATATACGATTGCAGAGACCACAGAGTCACTGATCGTACACCGTGGATGATAGAAACGTGTCGCCTGGTCGAATGAAACGCATTTCTTGCTGCAACAGGTCGATGTTTGTGTCCATACAGGCCGCCATCCAGGCGAATGGCTGCTTGTAGAATACACCGCGCCACAGATGCAGGCTGGTGAGGGCAGAATAACGCTAAGGGATGCACTGAGTTGGGATTCCATACGATCTGTCATGGTAATCGAAGGCATCTTGACAGCAGTGAAATACATTGAGGACCACCTAAATCGCTTCACCCTGGAATTCTTCCCCCTACGGCGATGGCATCTTCCAACAGGATAATGCCCGTGTTCCGAGATACGCACTACAGTGCTTTGAGGGGCGTAGTAGTCAATTCGCGTTAATACACTACTGCAAATTAAAATTGCTACACCATGAACATGACTTGCTACAGACGCGAAATATAACCGACAGGAAGAAGATGCTGTGATATGCAAAGATTAGCTTTTCAGAGCATTCACACAAGGTTGGCGCCGGTGGCGACACGTACAACGTGCTGACATGACGAATGTTTCCAACCGATTTCTCATACACAAACAGCAGTTGACCGGCGTTGCCTGCTGAAACGTTGTTGTAATGCCTCGTGTAAGGAGGCGAAATGCGTACCATCACGTTTCCGACTTTGGTAAAGGTCGGATTGTAGCGTATCGCGATAGCGGTTTATCGAATCGCGACATTGCTGCTCGCGTTGGTCGAGATCTAGTGACTGTGAGCAGAATATGAAATCGGTGGGTTCAGGAGGGTAATACGGAACGTCGTGCTGGATCCCAACGGCCTTGTATCATTAGCAGTCGAGATGACTAGCATCTTATCCGCATGGCTGTAACGGATCGTGCAGCCACGTCTCGATTCCTGAGTCAACAGATGGCGAAGTTTGCAAGGCAACAACCATCTGCACGAACAGGTAGACGACGTTTGCAGCAGCAGGGACTATCAGCTCGGAGACCGTGGCTGCAGTTACCTTTGACGCTGCATCACAGACAGGAACGCCTGCGATGGTGTACTCGACGACGAACCTGGGTGCACGAATGGCAAAACGTCATTTATTCGGATGAATCCAGGTTCTTTTTACAGCATCATGATGGTCGCATCCGTGTTTGGCGACATCGCGGTGAACGCACATTGGAAGCGTGTATTCGTCATTGCCATACTGGCGCATCACCCAGCGTGTTGGTATGGGGTGCCATTGGTTACACGTCTCGGTCACCTTTGTTCGCATTGATGGCACTTTGAACAGTGGACGTTACATTTCAGATGTGTTACGACCCGTGGCTCTACCCTTAATCCGATCGCTGCGAAACCCTACATTTCAGCAGGATAATGCACGACCGCATGTCTGCAGATCCTCTACGGGCTTTCTGGCTCGTCACAATACGCCAGTCACTACCCTTTATGACCTGTGGTATCGTGTTGAAGCTGCATGGGCAGCTGTAACTGTACACGCCATCCAAGCTCTGTTTGACTCAATGCCTAGGGGTATCAAGGCCGTTATTACGGGCCAGAGGTGGTTGTTCTGGGTACTGATTTCTCAGGATCTATGCTCCCAAATTCCGTGAAAATGTAATCACGTATCAGTTCTAGTATAATATATTTGTCCAATGAATACCCGTTTATCATCTGCATTTCTTCTTGGTGTAGCAATTTTATTGGCCAGTCGTGTATCTTGGTCCATGAATTTGCCTGACCTGTACCCACTGGAACACATATCAGGCAACAGCTGCGTGCCCACAAACCAATGTCTGTAATTTGCGGGAGATGCGTGACCTGTGCGTACGCATCTAGTGCCACATTCTTCTGGAAACCAATCAAGGACTTGTAGAATCTATGCTAAGCAGAATTGCTGCTGTAATATTTTCGAAAGCGGACCAGCACGCTGTTAAACAGCTGATGATAATGTTTTGTCTCAGCAGTGTAAATGGCTGTATCTGTTGATTGCATTGACTTAGAAGCTGGCATTTATTATACCTCCAAGGAATGATACACCTTAGTATGTGACATAAATTTCAACTTGATACGTATATCTGTTCCCGAGGAAAAGGCCTCTCAACAGGCGGATGTGCAGACAGACCGTCTGAAAAAGGACAAAAAAATTTTTTTTCGTGCGCTATAATTACTAATTAAAATTTTCTGTTTTTCTTTTATTCCCTTTGGTTACACTGTGAAACCTCGCTTCTTAGCAAATTTAATGATTCCAGGTCAACGGGAAGTACCCTGTAATTTTTTATGAGAGAGTTTGCGACTATCAAAATATGTGACATAGATGGTCATATCTTTTGGTCGCATTGACTTAGAAGCTTACTTTTACTATACTGGCGAATGACTATAGACCTTGTATGTATGTATGCATTAAACTGGTGACCTAGAAACGAGGGATATGTTCACAACCCCACAACAGGCCACAGCAGTCCACCCACCCCACCACCGCCCCACACTGAACCCAGGGTTATTGCGCGGTTCTGCCCCCAGTGGACCCCCCCCCCTCCCCCCAGCAACGTCTCACACCAGACGAGTGTCACCCAAATGCTTGCGTGCTAGGGCAATGATGGATGGTGTACGTGTGCATGGAAACGGTGTTTGCACAGCAATCGCCGACATAGTGTAACTGAAGCAGGATAAGCGGAACCAGGCCGCATTCACCGAGGTAAGTGGAAAACCTCCTTTAAAACCATCCAAAGGCTGGCGGCTCACCGGACCTCGACACTAATCCGCCGGGCTGATTCGTGCTGGGGACCGGCACGCCTTCCCGCTCGGGAAGCAGCGTGTTAGACCGCGCGGCTAGCCGGGAGGGCACTATAGACCTTACTATCTGGTATAAATTTCAGCTTGATATGTCTACTCGTTCTTGACAAAAAGAGTGTTTTGTACTGTCGGGCAGACAGTTGGACGGACGGCAAAGTGCTCCTATAAGGGTTCCATATTTACCGATCGAGTAAAGGACCCTAAAAAACTGTTACAAGAAACATAATAATGCTGGTTAATGTTCCTCTGGTGCATAAACAACATCTGTATGATCGATTTTTTTTCAAGTTTTGCTTCTGGACAAAAAGTTACCTGGAGTGCTCACGATAAATGGCACATCTTGTACATTTCAACTTTGTGGATGGCTAACTTGTTACCACTAATATAGGGCAGACTTCAACTACAAACTTCGGCCACGCGCTCGCAGTAAGGAAGCAGAAAATAGGGAGAAATCCCGGTAAGCCCGCCGTAAGCATAAACAATTGCCAAGCCGCTCGGCAGTCCACAGCGGTCCCGCAGAGAGTGCGGCGGCAGGAATAGAGGCGCTACGTGTCCAGAATTCAGCCTCGGAAGGCGGGGCCCCTTGTGGTTATGCAAGTCGCCGTGCTCGTACCGGGTAGCACGAACTTGGGCAGAACTCCCGCGTGGCACGTACAAAGTTGGAGCGACTTTGAAATTCTCCAGTTCCCTCACTGGAAGCACAATTTCTTTGACTATTGAAGCCCCTTATCACTTCGCCTTTAAGCAAACCCCTAGACTTTAAACGTGTCTTACCAGGGGAGCATACAAACTTCTCGACGAGAATATTTTGTCGTATGGTCTTCAGTGCGAAGTCTAGTTTGATGCAGCTCTCCATCTGGTCTATTCTCTGCAAGTCTCTTCATCTCTACGTAACTATTATAACCTACTGTAGTATCTATCCCTATTTTACCACTTTTTTATTAGGTTGATTTCTTGCCTGACTATTCGGCACAAATATTGCAATTGAGATTTGAAACTAATTTCCTGATGAGCTAGAGAAATGAAAATTTAGTACTTTCAACATTGCAGCCCAGTCAGCAATCGTGATAACCTGATATATACGAAACTATCAGCCTCGATTGCGGTAATGAAACTAACCTTTACCTAGGTTTCAGCCCAAGTAATTGAGTCTTCTTCAGAAGATATACCTGATTCTATAATATGTCTATGAGGGCATGATCTAGACATAAAGGCTGTTTTAGTTTTATTTCTAGACCATGCCCTCATAGACATATTATAGAATCAGGTATATCTTCCGAAGAAGGCTCAATTACTTGGGCTGAAACCTAGGTAAAGGTTGGTTTCGTTACCGCAATCGAGTCTGAGAGTTTCTTATATGATTGAAATTTTACCTATAACTCCTAAATGGATGACAACGCAATATTAACCCGCTTTCTCGTCTGTCTGATCTGTATAGGTGGAAGTGGGGCCGGAAAGGGTTGGTAATGCCTGACATCTCGGCTGCCCTGCAAGACGACGTGTTGTGCTGGTAGTATCGGAATGTGTTGCAGGCGGTATACTAGTAGAGAGGTATCGCTGAGCAGGAGAGGGCGGGGAAGAGAAGATGGGTGTCGCTTTCTGATATAAATTTTTGCAGTTAATTTTGAACTAAGTCCCCAACAAACGAGAGGCATGGAATTGTAAACATAGCTCAGAACTCTACCACAATGGAATATTAACTCGCGTTCTTGTATGGTGTGTGGAGGCGGCTGCTTTGTTCATGAAAATGTTTCAAATTGATCAAAAAATGTGCAAGACTACGAGGGTCCCTCCAAAGAAATGCACACTATTTTTGTAAAAATATAGTTTTCATTCTGCATGTGTGAAAGTTTTACATTGTGTAGATACTTCCTTCCCGCTTGTTTTCAATCTTAGTTCAACCTGTTCCCGTGAGTGGCGCCGTCACACCATGTCTTCATGATGGCTGCTACACTTGACGTTCGTCAGAAGCAACGTGCTGTCACAGTATTCCTGTGCTGTGAAAACGAGACAGTGGGAAACATTCACAAGAGATTGAAAAAGGTGTATGGAGATGCTGCTGTCAATCGCAGTACAGTTAGACGGTGGTCAAGCAGGTTACGTGATGAAAGCTGACACGGCAATATTGAGGATTGTCCTCGCAACGGCAGACCTCGTACTGCACATACTCCAGACAATGTGCAGAGAGTTAACAAATTGGTAGCTGCTGACAGACGCATCACAGTGAACGAATTGTCACGCTACGTTGGGATAGGGGAAGGAAGTGTTTGCAGAATACGGAAAGTGTCGGCGTTAAAAATGGTTTGTGCTAGCTGGGTTCCCAGGATGTTAACAGTGGCTCACAAAGAAACAAGAAAAACGGTATGCAGCGAACTTTTGGAACAGAACGAGAATGGTGGGGTGAATTTCTTAGAAGAATTGTGACAGGTGATGAAACATGGCTCCATCATTTGTCACCAGAGACGAAGAGGCAAGCAATGGAGTGGCAGCATGCAAATTCATCCAAGGAAAAAAAAAATTCAAAACCACACCTTCTGCTAGAAAAGTTATGGCTACGGTGTTTTTCGATGGATTTAAAAAAATAGTGCATTTATTTTGGAGTGACCCTCGTAAAAAGCAGAAAATAATTATTTAAGTAAAAATGAATGTTTAATACACGGACTGGAAAGTGGAAAGTAATTTCTCCTAGTCCAATGGAGATTCCTAACCCATACAGATAGTTCTGAAAAGTTGTGATTGTGAATTTTTTCGTAGCTATGAAAATACTTGTAAGATTCAAAACAAGGAAGACGGGGCATGCAGTACGTAACTGATGCATGAGTAGCTCACCTCCTTACTGTTACACTACCTGGTAATTGAATCACGAATAGTTCGCTTCCTTACTATTATTTAACGTATGTGGTTCCACATGTTTCGTTTTAAATCTTACAAATATTTTCATAGCTATTTCACATTCACAGTCCCAAAATTTCAGGACTATCTGCATAGGTTTAGGAGTATATATGGGGCTAGAAATAATTATTTTATACTTTTTAGTCTGATTTACAACGTGATATATTAAAAATTAATTTTTACTGAAATAATTAAATGTGAATATATGTAATGTTTGCTCAGTAAATTACTCGCTATCAAAAGCTAACAATGTAAATATTGTATCTCTGATGCAAGTTCATCGTGTAGCGTTTGTCTTTAACGATGCAAGACTATTTCGTATTCAGTATTCATCTTTCTGGTTTGAGACATCGTACGAACAGGACGCAAATTTCTACAGCTCTCATAACAGTGGATCTAAAGTTACAAATATACACTCCTGGAAATTGAAATAAGAACACCGTGAATTCATTGTCCCAGGAAGGGGAAACTTTATTGACACATTCCTGGGGTCAGATACATCACATGATCACACTGACAGAACCACAGGCACATAGACACAGGCAACAGAGCATGCACAATGTCGGCACTAGTTTAGTGTATATCCACCTTTCGCAGCAATGCAGGCTGCTATTCTCCCATGGAGACGATCGTGGAGATGCTGGATGTAGTCCTGTGGAACGGCTTGCCATGCCATTTCCACCTGGCGCGTCAGTTGGACCAGCGTTCGTGCTGGACGTGCAGACCGCGTGAGACGACGCTTCATCCAGTCCCAAACATGCTCAATGGGGGACAGATCCGGAGATCTTGCTGGCCAGGGTAGTTGACGTACACCTTCTAGAGCACGTTGGGTGGCACGGGATACATGCGGACGTGCATTGTCCTGTTGGAACAGCAAGTTCCCTTGCCGGTCTAGGAATGGTAGAACGATGGGTTCGATGACGGTTTGGATGTACCGTGCACTATTCAGTGTCCCCTCGACGATCACCAGTGGTGTACGGCCAGTGTAGGAGATCGCTCCCCACACCATGATGCCGGGTGTTGGCCCTGTGTGCCTCGGTCGTATGCAGTCCTGATTGTGGCGCTCACCTGCACGGCGCCAAACACGCATACGACCATCATTGGCACCAAGGCAGAAGCGACTCTCATCGCTGAAGACGACACGTCTCCATTCGTCCCTCCATTCACGCCTGTCGCGACACCACTGGAGGCGGGCTGCACGATGTTGGGGCGTGAGCGGAAGGCGGCCTAACGGTGTGCGGGACCGTAGCCCAGCTTCATGGAGACGGTTGCGAATGGTCCTCGCCGATACCCCAGGAGCAACAGTGTCCCTAATTTGCTGGGAAGTGGCGGTGCGGTCCCCTACGGCACTGCGTAGGATCCTACGGTCTTGGCGTGCATCCGTGCGTCGCTGCGGTCCGGTCCCAGGTCGACGGGCACGTGCACCTTCCGCCGACCACTGGCGACAACATCGATGTACTGTGGAGACCTCACGCCCCACGTGTTGAGCAATTCGGCCGTACGTCCACCCGGCCTCCCTCATGCCCACTATACGCCCTCCCTCAAAGTCCGTCAACTGCACATACGGTTCACGTCCACGCTGTCGCGGCATGCTACCAGTGTTAAAGACTGCGATGGAGCTCCGTATGCCACGGCAAACTGGCTGACACTGACGGCGGCGGTGCACAAATGCTGCGCAGCTAGCGCCATTCGACGGCCAACACCGCGGTTCCTGGCGTGTCCGCTGTGCCGTGCGTGTGATCATTGCTTGTACAGCCCTCTCGCAGTGTCCGGAGCAAGTATAGTGGGCCTGACACACCGGTGTCAATGTGTTCTTTTTTCCATTTCCAGGAATGTAGATACCCCATTGTGCTGAGGGATTGAGTCTGGATCGAATCATTCCTGCGTCATTGAGAAGATCAACTAAACTAGATAAGTCTCATTGTTTCGCACCTTCATTAATAGTAGAATGCCTTTGTCGATTCTTTGTTTCTAATTATCGGACTGTAGACTGTGGACAGTAATTATCTAAAGAGCTATCCATAGGACGCGGCTCAAATTCTGACCGTATGCTCTTTAGACATTTATCTACAAACAGCATTTTCCCATTTTCGAAAATCTTTGTCAGTTATTAAAACAGACCCGAAAAGCCATGATTTTCTGGTAGCAAAACTACCAATTGTGGGGATGGCCACGTTTATAATTTCTATTTATGGCACATTGTCAAATTAACATATGTTCTTGAGGTGATGTCCTCTGGGAATCTTGAAACGTTTTTTCAGTACCATTATCCGTTACCGAGATCCAGAGGTACAAATTTATCGTACTTGTATAGGCAAAAAACGCACGTAATATCAGGTCTGAGGCGTAAATGTAGTTTTAACTGATTTAGCGAACACATGGTCAGTGTTCTGGAATCATCGAAAGGGTTCTCAGATCACAAAACTGTTTTAGTCACAATTTTTTCGCCAATAAAACGTTATGACTAACTATCTCCGTGTAAGTGGCACTTCACCCCTATATGGCTTGTCTTGACCTGGAAATTTTTCGATGGTGCACCTAACAAAAAATTGTTATGATATAAGCAATACTTCGTACTTGCAAATCAAACACGGCCTTTTTTGGTGTACTGGAGGTGTAGACTAAAAAAATGGCTCTGAGCAGTATGCGACTTCTGAGGTCATTAGTCGCCTGACTAAAAATGTTATGCCTTTTTATGTAAAGTAGTGTACAGTAAACTTGCATTGGTTTGGAGTCCTGCATTCACTTTAAATTAGGGGAAGCATCTGTGGTGTGATTACTTTAGACCGTACATTTTCAGTATCGCTTTAAACCCTTTTGTCTTTATTCCTCAGGCGTCGGCTCTAATTTTTTTAAGTTTAACGTAGGACTTTTACTGACCTATAGAATTAGTCTAATGTAGACAGTAGCCTATACCGTGTTGTAGCGAGGAAAAGGAGACCAGCGGAAAGATGTCTATGTCGGAGCACAAAAAAGGAGAATATGTTCGTCTTTAAATGACTCTGACAGAAAAGTGGGGAAGCAGCTGGCCCAATCATCATTCTGCCTTACTCACCAAAAATTTTGTCAAGCGAACATATTTGCACCCTATTAACACACAAAACTCTCAAACCTTTTATCCAGGCTCTCTTTGTAGTTATGCCTTCAAACTCAGCATCTCTCTGTCTCTCTCTCTCATCCGGAGACCAGTATCAGTTGCAAAGCGATTTAGAAAAGATTGCTGTATGGTGTGGCAGGTGGCAGCTGACGCTAAATAACGAAAAGTGTGAGGTGATCCACACGAGTTCCAAAAGAAATCCGTTGGAATTCGATTACTCGATGAATAGTAGAATTCTCAAGGCTGTCAATTCAACTAAGTACCTGGGTGTTAAAATTACGAACAACTTCAATTGGAAAGACCACATGAATAATAATGTGGGGAAGGCGAGCCAAAGGTTGCGTTTCATTGGCAGGGCCGGCCGCGGTGGTCTCGCGGTTCTAGGCGCGCAGTCCGGAACCGCGCTACTGCTACTGTCGCAGGTTCGAATCCTGCCTCGGGGATGGATGTGTGTGATGTCCTTAGGCTAGTTAGGTTTAAGTAGTTCTAAGTTCTAGGGGACTGATGACCACAGCTGTTAAGTCCCATAGTGCTCAGAGCTATTTGAACCATTTTTCATTGGCAGGACACTTAGAAGATGCAACAAGTCCACTAAAGAGACAGCTTACACTACACTCGTTCGTCCTCTGTTAGAATATTGCTGCGCGGTGTGGGATCCTTACCAGGGGGGATTGACGGAGGACATCGAAAGGGTGCAAAAAAGGGCAGCTCGTTTTGTATTGTCACGTAGTAGGGGGGAGAGTGTGGCAGATATGATACGCGAATTGGGATGGAAGTCATTACAGCAAAGACCTTTCTCGTCGCGGCGAGATCTATTTACGAAATTTCAGTCACCAACTTTCTCTTCCGAATGCAAAAATATTTAGTTGAGCCCAACCTACATAGGTAGGAATGATCATCAAAATAAAATAAGAGAAATCAGAGCTCGAACAGAAAGGTTTAGGTGTTCGTTTTTCCCGCGCGCTGTTCGGGAGTGGAATGGTAGAGAGATAGTATGATTGTGGTTCGACGAACCCTCTGCCAAGCACTTAAATGTGAATTGCAGAGTAGTCATGTAGATGTAGATGTAGATGTCTCTCTACCACTGTCCCGTTTTCCTCCCATTGACACTGTCTCTTTCTTACAATTACTGTCTATCTTCATCCACCATTCTTTCCTATCGACATATATCCTTGGGGATGATTTGCTTGGGGTTTTGACTCCAAAACTAGGAAACTTTAACAGGTGGGTATAGGGGATGGACGAAATTGGGCAGATTTTTTAACCCTTGGGTGTAGGGCGATGGGAGAAAATAGACAAAAGTTGACCCTTCCTGCCCCTCCCTCCCTACCCCCCTGACGATTGGCGGACACGTAGTGTCTTGTCTTTCGCTGCTACTGTTCGCTCTTGTTTCTTTCTCTCCCATTGACGCTCTCTTCTATCTCTCACTCACAATCTCTGCTATATTTACAGTATACCTCCACAGCAGTATCTCCCCCCTCCAACTCTTTCCCTTTGTCTTTCACACTGCCACTGTTTTGCCATACCTTGGCTGCTCAAAAATCCTGGGGTCGAACCTATTGTTCCCCTGTACCCACGTGTTTAAAATTTCCGTACAAAATGCACTCGGCCCTGTACCTACGTATTACAGTTCACCAATCTGGGAGGGTCCAGAACCCCCCCCCCCCCTCCAATCAAGCCTATACATCGTCCCCATTCATCTCTCTTTTGCTTCTACTGCTTTCTACTGCTACTGTCGTCAGCCATCTCTCTTTCTGTTTTGCTGCCACAGTCTCCCACTGACCTTCACTGTCCCCTCTCTTCAGCTTCCACTGCTGTTGTCTTCACCCACTTCTCTTTCTCTTCCACTGACGCTTTCTTTCTCTCCCAAGGACTAATGAGAGTCGAACAGTGGGCCAATGTTCTTTTCGCAGATAAGTCCCCATTTGATCTGGAGAGTGGTTCTCGACGCATTTATATCTGAAGGGAATGTGGAACACTATTCTGAAATCCAAATATTGTGGAAAGGGACCGATATCGAGGATAATCCTTAATGGTGTAGGCAGGGGTTACGCTGAGCACTCGAACACCTCTTCATGAAATTGCAAGGTTTAACTGCTGTCAGGTACCGTAAGGAGATATTGGGATGGTAGTGATGACGATAATGCTAGATCTCATAGAGCTCGTGTGGTTGACGTTTTCGTAGAAACAGAAGATACTGCATGCATGGCGTGACCTGCTCGCTCTCCCGATTTGAATTCCATAGAGCATGTGTGGGTTGTGCTAGGGGGACAGTTTGGGTCATGTCAGCAACCACCAACCACTCTCCAAAACTTCCGAGCAGCTCTGCAGGGAGAATGGACGATACTGCCTCAGAGTGAGACTGATGACATCATTCACAGCATGCCCCGTCGTTTTCAGGCTGTATTGCTGCCAGAGATGGCAACACCCCATAGTGAGCACATAACTGGTTGTTGGAAAATGTGAGCAAATGCTATAAGCTGGAAAAAACGTCTACCGTTATGCATGTGTTCTTTACATTGTCTCTACTTTACTGTTACCTGTTTACACTGTTCTGTGGCAAAATAAAGGCAACCTTTCAAAATTTCAGTTGCTTTAATTTTAGATATCAGTGTATTTATTCCAGTGTCCTATTAGTCCATCTGTTCCACCCCTCCAACCTCCCCCCACCCACTCTGTCCATCTTCTCCTTGCCCACATCTGCCTGTCCATTTCCCCACTTCCCTTCCCTCTCCACCTTACCATGCTCATTCCAGTAGGAGGCTGGTGCTTCCTACCAGCTCCCCCCCCCCTCCCACCACCACGCTAAAGTATTTCATTCCAGATCGATTCCAATATCTGAGCCAGACTTGGCTGAAATCGTTGCAGGGGTTTCCGGTGAGATTTTTGGCCGTAGCTTTGACTACGTCAGCACATGCCAAATGCATTTCATGTATTTCAACATATTTCATACGTATCTGTACACATTTTTCAACTGTACCTCTAGCGAATTTCGCTCTGGAATTTCAAGCAGCTCAATGTCGCATCTCCCGAACTATGGGTCGTACATCGATATGATTTTTGGCTACTGATTACGAAAAGGGTCGTGAGTAGAGTTGGTGGTAAAGAAGTAATAAATTAAATATTCATGTTCCATGAGGTAGTTTTACTCCATGAACACCGAAAATGTAGTAATCGATAAATATTTCTTCCTTTCATAGTTTTGTGGGAGATGTCAGCAAAGAAAAGTTTTGTAAAGGTTTGAAATTATGTGCTAAGTCCGTTGCAAGTCACTAAACGCTCTAACTCTCAAATACTGGTTTAGTAAAGTATGGATTTTCGCACGTCGCGGTCTACATTTCTTTTCCATACCGACGCCCATCCATTTCACAGATAGATCGTTCTTACTCCCACAACGACTGTTTCCAGACTGTAAGCGATACATGTACCAAGTTTGGTTGAAATCGATCCAGTGGATTAGGAAGAGATGTGGAACGTCCATGCATACATACGTACATAGATCCAGTCTTCTTATATATGTATGCAGTATTATTAATCTTTAAGCATTTTTTACCGTTTTTATTATTAGACTCCAAAGCCAGACTAAAAAAAAATTTTAGTTTGTAAAAGCGAACTGACCTTCGAGATCCCTGAAAATCGTCATCTGAACTTTCTTCTTCTTCTCCTCCTCTTCATCGTCATCATTGTCCTCTTCACATATAAGGTGAACTTCACTGCCATCGAGGGCGTCTTTTATGCCGCACTTCTTCAAAGATTTAGCAGTAATGTTTTCTCTCACTCTAGCCCACGACTGTTTTATCCACTGACACACTTGTTTGACTGTATGTTGTTTTAGACCTCCCTTCAGCATGAATTCATTTTAGATTTCGTCAGTCATCTATTGTTCCATCCCTATCTCATATAAACTATAAATTGTTTATTTATCGAGACATCAAGAGGTTGCAATTGTAAAGTATGTCCTTCCTGAATAACAGCAAGATCTGTATTTTCCTTTCTCAATATCTCTTTCACAGAATTTTTCAAATGACTGTTAACCTCATCTAGCATAAGAAGTGAACTCTTCTTCAATAAAGCACCCACCCTCTCTCCGACACTCTGTTAATCCATAATTTCATATCAGCTTCATCTATCCAACCCATGTCATGTACGTGAACAAGAACACCTGGCTATATTTCAGAAGTTTTTGACATAGTTTTGCGCTTGAGAGTGATCATTGGTTTAATTGCATTTTTTCCATGTCAACTTGTTTTTACAGCTACAGTTTTAGCTTCTTTATGGCAACAGTTCTATTACCCAGCAAATCAAATGTCAGAGGAGTTTCCTCCATATTCGCATAGTTCCTCATTGTTTTTCTTTCGATGTTGCGTAACAGAGCGATGGAAAGGTAATACTGTCTCTTCATACTCTTGTGGCGTTTTCTGATATGTTTTGGTTTTAGTTCGCATGCTAAGTCCATGACGCTTCACAAACCTGTAGGACCCAACAACTCCACCCTTTGAACCCGTTAAGTTTCACTGTAGCGCTAGCTTACGAGCGAGTATTTGAATCATTTTTGTATTAATTACATGGAATTTTGACGGTGTCCTTGAATCCATATCAATACGTCATCTTCTAGTTTTGGCCATTTTGCTTTCAGTACTCAATAGTCTTCCTCATTTCTTACGGTTCTACTTTATTAGCCCGCCAATCATTTTTTTTTTTTCCGGAGGGCCGAAATACCGCTCAGCTGCTGTATTTCCATGTTCTTCTGCATATGCTGTTACTTTCAACTTACAGCCCGCTTCATATGAATACTTTAATTTTTTCCGTTACGAAATTAGCTACTAACAAAACTTTTGTACAGTTACCGATAACACAAATCACTTTCAGTCCAAGTTCGCTGGCACCGTAGACTGCAGCAACGCATCATAGGCCAGACAGTGTTCTGAGTGATGGCGGGGCGGGAGGGAGACAGTGGTAGCAAGCTTGCAAACTCCAACAACTCCATTTTCGTCGCATCGGTGCACTGCTGCTGCCAGTTGCATCCAATGCCGCCAGATACAGGTTTCCCGCGTCATCGAATATATGGGCATTTTCAAGACTGACGGAAATATTAAATCAAACACTGGACTTTTAATATTTATTTCGTGTATAAGACGTACCTGAATTTTGGAGGCAATTTTTCGAAGATATACAGAGTCTGTAAAATACGGCATATATATATATATATATATATATATATATATATATATATATATATATATATATATATAGACAACATTGATCGTGACTGGGCCAAATATCTCACGGAATAAGCGTCAAACGAAAAAACTACAAAGAACGAAACTTGTCTAGGTTGAAGAGGGAAACCAGATGGCGCTATGGTTGGCCCGCTAGATGGCGCTGCCATAGGTCAAACTGCGTTTTTTTAAGTAGCAGTCCCAATTTTTAATACATATTCGTGTAGTACGTAAAGAAAAATGAATGTTTTGGTTGGACCACTTCTTTCGCTTTGTGATAGATGGCGCTGTATCAGTCACAAACGTACGTGGTATCACGTAACATTCCGCCAGTGTGGACGGTATTTGCTTCGTGATACATTACCCGTGTTAAAATGGACCGTTTACCAATTGCGGAAAAGGTTGATATCGTGTTGATGTTCGGCTATTGTGATCAAAATGCCCAAAGGGTGGGTGCTATGTATGCTGCTCGGTATCCTGGACGACATCATCCAAGTGTGCCGGACCGTTCGCCGGATAGTTACATTATTTAAGGAAACAGGAAGTGTTCAGCCACATGTGAAACGTCAACCACGACTTGCAACAAATGATGATGCCCAAGTAGGTGTTTTAACTGCTGTCGCGGCTAATCCGCACATCAGTAGCAGACAAATTACGCGAGAACCGTGAATCTAAAAAACGTCGGTGTTGAAAATGCTACATCAACATCGATTGCACCCGTACCATATTTCTAAGCACCAGAAATTGCATGGCGACGACTTTGAACGTCGTGTACAGTTCTGCCACTGGGCACAAGAGAAATTACGGGACAATGACAGACTTTTTGCAGGCTTTATATTTAGCGACGAAGCATCATTCACCAGCATTAACGTAAACCGGCATAATATGCACTATTGGGCAACGGAAAACCACGATGGCTGCGACAAGTAGAACATCAGCGACCTTGGCGGGTTAATGTATGGTGCGGCATTGTGGGAGAAAGAATAACTGCCCCTCGTTTAATCCATGGCAATCTAAATGGTGCAATGTATGCTGATTTCCTACGTAATGTTCTACCGATGTTACTACGAGATGTTTCACTGCATGACAGAATGGCGATGTACACTCCTGGAAATGGAAAAAAGAACACATTGACACCGGTGTGTCAGACCCACCATACTTGCTCCGGACACTGCGAGAGGGCTGTACAAGCAATGATCACACGCACGGCACAGCGGACACGCCAGGAACCGCGGTGTTGGCCGTCGAATGGCGCTAGCTGCGCAGCATTTGTGCACCGCCGCCGTCAGTGTCAGCCAGTTTGCCGTGGCATACGGAGCTCCATCGCAGTCTTTAACACTGGTAGCATGCCGCGACAGCGTGGACGTGAACCGTATGTGCAGTTGACGGACTTTGAGGGAGGGCGTATAGTGGGCATGAGGGAGGCCGGGTGGACGTACGGCCGAATTGCTCAACACGTGGGGCGTGAGGTCTCCACAGTACATCGATGTTGTCGCCAGTGGTCGGCGGAAGGTGCACGTGCCCGTCGACCTGGGACCGGACCGCAGCGACGCACGGATGCACGCCAAGACCGTAGGATCCTACGCAGTGCCGTAGGGGACCGCACCGCCACTTCCCAGCAAATTAGGGACACTGTTGCTCCTGGGGTATCGGCGAGGACCATTCGCAACCGTCTCCATGAAGCTGGGCTACGGTCCTGCACACCGTTAGGCCGTCTTCCGCTCACGCCCCAACATCGTGCAGCCCGCCTCCAGTGGTGTCGCGACAGGCGTGAATGGAGGGAGGAATGGAGACGTGTCGTCTTCAGTGATGAGAGTCGCTTCAGCCTTGGTGCCAATGATGGTCGTATGCGTGTTTGGCGTCGTGCAGGTGAGCGCCACAATCAGGACTGCATACAACCGAGACACACAGGACCAACACCCGGCATCATGGTGTGGGGAGCGATCTCCTACACTGGCCGTACACCACTGGTGATCGTCGAGGGGACACTGAATAGTGCACGGTACATCCAAACCGTCATCGAACCCATCGTTCTACCATTCCTAGACCGGCAAGGGAACTTGCTGTTCCAACAGGACAATGCACGTCCGCATGTATCCCGTGCCACCCAACGTGCTCTAGAAGGTGTAAGTCAACTACCCTGGCCAGCAAGATCTCCGGATCTGTCCCCCATTGAGCATGTTTGGGACTGGATGAAGCGTCGTCTCACGCGGTCTGCACGTCCAGCACGAACGCTGGTCCAACTGAGGCGCCAGGTGGAAATGGCATGGCAAGCCTTTCCACAGGACTACATCCAGCATCTCTACGATCGTCTCCATGGGAGAATAGCAGCCTGCATTGCTGCGAAAGGTGGATATACACTGTACTAGTGCCGACATTGTGCATGCTCTGTTGCCTGTGTCTATATGCCTGTGGTTTTGTCAGTGTGATCATGTGATGTATCTGACCCCAGGAATGTGTCAATAAAGTTTCCCCTTCCTGGGACAATGAATTCACGGTGTTCTTATTTCAATTTCCAGGAGTGTATTTCCAACATGATGGATGTCCGGGCCGGCCAGGGTGGCCGAGCGGTTCTAGGCACTACAGTCTGGAAACGTGCGACCGCTACGGTCGCAGTTTCGAATCCTGCCTCGGGCATGGATGTGTGTTATGTCATTAGGTTAGTTAGGTTTAAGTAGTTCTAAGTTCTAGGGGACTGATGCTCAGAGCCATTTGAACCATGGATGTCCGGCACATAGCTTGCGTGCGGTTGAAGCGGTACTGAATGGCATCATTCATGACAGGTGGATTGGCTGTCAAAGCACCATACCATGGCCCGCACGTTCACCGGATTTGACGTCCCCGGATTTCTTTCTGTGGGGGAAGTTGAAGGATATTTGCTATCGTGAACCTACCTGTTACCAACGGTCTAAAATTGTGGGCCATAAGTTTGTTACAATTACAGCGCCATCTATCACAAAGCGAAAAAGTGGTCCAACTAAAACATTCATATTTATTTACGTACTACACGAATATGTAATAAAAATGGGGGTTCCTATTTTAAAAAACGCAGTTGATATCCGTTTGACCTATTGCAGCGCCATCCAGCGGGCCAACCGTAGCGCCATATGGTTTCCCCCTTCAAGATAGACAAGTTTCGTTCTTTGTAGTTTTTTCGTTTGACGCTTATTTCGCGAGATATTTGGTCGGGTCACGATCAGTGGACCACCCTATATATATATATATATATATATATATATATATATATATATATATATATATATATATCCATTTGAACCTTCTTGCTGTATTCAGTGTTTTTGAATGTCACCACGAATCATCTCCAGTGTGCAATACAACGTTTCTGTCTCCATGTCATATGATCGTCAAACTTGTCTGGTTATTCGAATAACTCAGGAAAGAGAGTACATTCGTCACAATGTTATTTTCGATTCTAACCACCACGAACCCTCCAAAAATTGGCGAAGGGGATCGCACGTCTGTGAGCCAGCTGTCTGCCGATGTTGCCGGGCGATCTTTGAATACGGCGTGTGGCGACCGTAGTGGCTGCCACTTTGACCATGGGCAATTGTCCGTACATCTAAAACCATCAGGAATGTTTCCTGAACGTAGAACTGCACTGCCAGTCTCTCTCTCCCAAGTCGCAAATCGTCGTAAAAAATGCGTTGCCTATTGAAGCTTGAAAGAGAAGGAGAAACGCCATCAAAATCTTTATGGTCCCCGCCGGACTTTTTTCGAGGTGACGGCTAAAACTTTATGACTAACAATGACACCCCCTCCCCCCCACTCCTCCCCCCCCCCCCCGCGGCTCATTAATGAGATAGCGTCCTTGGAGCCCACTCAATTAAAATAAGACCCGTGATATGAAGATGGGTGCAGGTGACGTGTGCCCGTGGAGGTTAATTAGCGGGAGTGCCCCGTATGGCGTGTCGCAACGACCAGCTGGCAGCGCACGACACATCACGCCTGCGCTCTCTATATATGTCTATATACGTACGCCAAACTGGGCGTCCGAGCCCATTGTCTGGCAGACAAAGGCCCCGCCAGATATGGAGTACTGGTCCTATTCACGCCCCCCATCATAATACAGTGCAGCGTCTGTAATGTCGAATTGATCCGACTAATCACAGACTGTGTAGGCCTACTGTAAACTACAACTCCGCATATAATTTGCAATGTATTGTCCCTTTAGTTTAGACAGCTAAATCCCAGACTCTTTTAAAGTATCGAAACACCATGTATAAAACTGCTTCGTCTGATTAATTTACAAATGAGTTGTTGTTGTCGTTGTTGTTGTGGTCGTCAGTCCGAAGACTGGTTTGATGCAGCTCTCCACGCTACTCTACTCTGAAACCTACATCCCTCTTAATCTGCTTACTGTATTCATCTCTTGGTTGGGGTCCCGGGTTCGATTCCCGGCGGGGTCAGCTATTTTCACCTGCCTCGAGATGACTGTGTGTTTATATTGTCCTCATCATTTCATCATCATTCATGAAAGTGGCGAGATGGGACTGTGCAATGGTTGGGAATTTGTACGGGCGCTGATAACCGCGCAGTTGTGCGTCCCACAAACCAAACATCCTCATCATCATCATCTCTTGATCTCTCTCTACGATTTTTACCACACATGGTTCCCTCCAGTACTAAACTGGTGACCCCTTGATGTCTCAGAATGTCATTTACCAAACGATCCCTTCTTTTGGTCAGGTTGTACAACAAATTTCTCTTCTCTCCAATTCTATTCAGTACCTCCTCATTAGTTACGTGGTCTACCTATCTAATATTCAGCATTCTTCTGTAGCACCACATTTCAAAAGCTTCTATTCTCTACTTGTCTAAGCGGTTTATTGCCCATGTTTCACTTCCATACATGGCTACACTCCATATAAAAACTTTGAGAAAAGACTTCCTGTACAATGGATGTTAACAAGTTTCTTTCCTTCAGAAACGATTTCCTTACCGTAGCCAGTCTACATTTTATGTCCTCTCTACTTCGACCATCATCAGTTATTTTGCTCCCCAAATAGCAAAACTCCTTTACTACTTTAAGTGTCTCATTTCCTAATCTAATTCCCTCAGCATCACCCGATTTAATTCGACTACATTATCCTCGTTTTGCTTTCGTTGATGTTCATCTTATATCCTCCTTTTAAGAAACTGTCTATTCCGTTCAACTGCTCCTCTACGTCCTTTACTGTCTCAAAGTTTTTATTTCTTCTCCATTGATTTTAATTCCTACTCCATTTTTTTTTGTTTCCATTACTGCTTGCTCACTGTACAGATTAAATAACATCGGGGGATAGCGTACGATCCTGTCTCACTCCCTTCGTGCCCCTTGAGACTTATAACTGCCCTCTGGTTTCTGCACAAATTGTAAATAACCTTTTTGCTCCTTGCATTTTACCCCTGCCACCTGTAGAATTTGAAAGAGAGTATTCCAGTCAATATTGTCAAAAGCTTTTTGTACGTCTACAAATGCTATAAATATAGGTTTGCCTTTCCTCAACCTATCTTCTATGAGAAGTCGTAGGGTCAGTATTGCCTCGCGTGTTCCTACATTCGTCCGAAATCCAAACTGATCTTCCCCGAGGTGGACTTCTACGTGTTTTTCCATTCTTCTGTAAATGATTCGTGTTAGTATTTTGCAGCCTTGATTTATTGAATTGGTAGTTAATTTTCACACCTGTCAGCACATGCTTTCTTTGGAATGGCATTGTTATATTCTATTGTATTATTATTATTATATTCAAATGAGTTAACGTGTTAAATATTTGTCGTTGAGCATCTAAGCGAGACAAAGCTTAGAACACGTTTGAAAATATGTTTAAAATTTGTTGGAAATGGCAAAGTGCTGTCGTTATCAAACACTGGATGAGTATAGTCCCGGTCTCCGTTTTAGGCGATAGCTAATTCCTCATGCATCTCAAAGGTAATGTTGTCATATCTTATACACTCTGTGCCTTAGAATGATCTAATTTTGTAGGTAGATTTAGTGGTACACTTGGATACCGTCTCGAAAACGTGTTGCGAATACAATTAATCATAAGGAAGTAATAAATTGAAACGTCGTGCCTGATGTTCAACTTTTACTCCGCGCCATACTATGGAGAAGCTAGTTGGTCTACATCTGCATAGATACTGCGCAAGGCACCGTACAGTGCGTGGCAGAGCTTACTCTGTACCACTAATTGTCATTTCCCTTTCTCTTCCACTCGCCAACAGAGTGAGTGAGCTCCCAAAGTATACCCGTTACACTTAAATGTTGTTCGAACCTATCGATAACAAATCTAACATCCCGCCTCTGAATTGTTTCGATGTCTTCCTTCAATCCGACCTGGTACGGATCCGTAACACCCGAACACTAATCAAGAATTGGTCGCACCAACGTCCCATTTACGATCTTCTTTACAGGTGAACCACTCTTTCCTAAAATTCTCCCAGTAAACCGAAATCGGCCATTTGTCTTCCCTACCACAGTTCTTACGTGCTCGTTCCATTCCATACCGCTTTGCAACGTTACGCCCAGATATTTAAACGCCTTGACTGTGTCAGGCAGGGCACCAGTCATAGCGTATCCGAACATTGCAGGTTTACTCTTTCTACTCATCCACATTACCCTCCATTTTTCCACAATTAGAGGCAGCTGACAAACATCTCACCAACTAGAAATTTAGTCTAAGCCACGTATCTAAATATCTATAACACCATGTCTCCTCAACTATGTGTCGTACAGTGATAGAGTATTGGAGGTACACCCAGTGGTATATGTGGATACTTTCTACAAAACGTTTGTGAATACAGTTGTAAGTAGGCTGTTTAGGTTTTTATGTTGGTAATGCCACGTAGCTCTCTGTATGAAAATCACTGCCTGTGCTGTGTGCAGTCTGTGGCTGGGTGGCATTGTTGTAATATTCGCTATTGTAGTGTTGGGCAGTTAGCTGTTAACAGCGCGTAGCGTTGCGCAGTTGGAGGTGAGCCGCCAGCAGTGGTGGATGTGGGGAGAGAAATGGTGGAATTTTGAGAGCGGATGATCTGGACATGTGTCCATCAGAAACAGTACATTTGTGAGAATGGATGTCATGAGCTGCTATATATATTATGATGTTTGAACACTATTAAGGTAAATACATTGTTTGTTCTCTATCAAAATCTTTCATTTGCTAACTGTGCCTATCAGTAGTTAGTGCCTTCAGTAGTTTGAATCTTTTATTTAGCTGGCAGAAGTGGCGCTCGCTGTATTGCAGCAGTTCGAGTAACGAAGATTTTTGGTGAGGTAAGTGATTTGTGAAAGGTATAGTTTAATGTTAGTCAGGGCCATTCTTTTATAAGGATTATTGAAAGTCAGTTTGCGTTGCGCTAAAAATATTGTGTATCAGTTTAAGCACAGTCATTTATAATTTTTCTAAGGGGACGTTTCATATGTCGACCCTTAGCCGAGGATACCTCACTGGAATCTTCTGATTTTTTCTTGTAGTTTGTGTAATTAGTGTAGCTATTGTTTATTGCTAGCGCGTAATTATAGAGAGAATTTCCATTGGAGTTGTAGTTTTTCATTGTTGTACAGTAAAACAGTTGTGGCATGCATGTAGATTTGCACCAAGTATTTCGCAGCTGCGCTTGCGATTAACTAGAGATTATTTTCAGTGCTATGTTAATGTGTTTTCTTATTTTTGCTCTTCAAATTGTGCTTTTCTTGTTATCATGTGAAATACGTGATAATTATGGCGTGTGAAAAACGTAACACTAGGTTCCAAAGTAAACTGAGAAATGACAGTGAAGACGAAAGCAGTGTGTTAGCGCCACCGTGTAATGAATTAACTAATGTTCAGAGTAGTAATTTGGTAATTGTGCATAGGGAAATGGAGCGGGCTGCAAATAATGGTGTAGGCAGTGAAACAATTAGTGAACAGGGAAGCATTATCGATCGATCGGTCGGCAACAGCTCGCCTCAGGGATCCGAAATGACAGGACACAATCTTGCAAATACTGTAGATTCAGGTTTTGCGTCCTCACCGTTTTCTCAAATAAGTCAAGACACATTTTCTGCTTTTCAAAATGCAAATATTGCCGGTTCAAATGCACTACGGAATAGCACTGAGGAACATGTTTCAGACACCAGTGTATTGTTATTGCAGTTAATGCAACAAATGGGACAAATGCTACAAAAGTTAGACACAACGCTTGAACAAAATCAGAAACAAATTGGACAAAATCTTCGAAAGTTAGACACAATGGAACAAAATCTTCAAAAGTCAGACACAATGGAACAAAATATTCATAAGTTAGGCACAACAAAACAAAATCTTCAAAAGTTAGACACAATGGAACAACACCAGAGACAAACACAGCAACAGTTAGATGCAATGGAACAAAATCTTCAAAAGTTACACACCACGCTTGAACAAACACGTGAAGATTTAACTTCTGAGTTACATAACATCGAATCGAAATGTCAAAAAGTCTGTAATGACGTAAAAACACAAATTTTTGAGCATTTCCAACCTATTTTTTCACGTCATGAAAATGCATTACAGAATCACGAAGCAGCCATAAAAGAACTGCAAACTATTGTTCATGAAAATCATGAGACCTCGCAAGCTAAAACTGACTCAGTTGCATCTACCGATTCGGTTACGTAACTTGCAAAAACTCAAAAAAACTTAACGGACACAGTAGATACGATTTCAACACAAATAGACACTCTGAATCTTGGTTCAGAAAAACACACTGAGGAACTAAATTCACTATCGGAGAAAGTAGCTGAACTTTCGGATCAGTTCACTAACTTATCTACAAAGGTAGATGATGATCTGAATGAGACAAGACCTGTAGCCATCACTGACACAGAAGAGTATGAACAAATTAAGAAATTCAAACAAAATCAGAATCAAATTAATACGCAACACAAAAGAGAAATCCGGGAAGTACAAGATCAGTTGGCACAAGTAATACAAAAATTACATATTTCAGAGGACACTCGCGCTCCAATACGAGAAGAGGGACTTAGAAATACGGAAAAGCCGCAAAATAATAACACAGGGCATTTCGCAAATTATGAAAGAAATTGGCAAGGTGCACGAATTTTGAGATGGAACCGCCGACACGACATAACAATGACCGATATGCGACTCTCCGACACAATGATTTTGACTATAAGCTGTTCATTACTACACGTAAATTCTAAACATTTAAGAATTCTGGCAACAACATTCATCCACAAGCGTGGCCCCATCAATTCTCTCATTGTTTTCCTCCCAACTGGTCATTGGAGCACAGGTTAGAATTTATGTGTGGCTACTTAGAGAATGAACCAGCTGTAAGAATGCGATCGGTCATTCACGATTGTCACAGTGAAGGAGAATGTTATCATTTCTTCCTCTCAGCATATTGGTCTCAAGCTACACAAGACCGAGTAAAACATAGCATCATAATGATGAAACATTTCGAACAATCTGAATTTTCCAGTCTTGTGAAATATTTTGAAGACATGTTGCACAAGAATCAGTACCTGTCAAACCCATACAGCCCCTCAGAACTCATCCGCATTTGCTTAATCAAATTGCCTGAACATTTACGACACATTATTTTGGCAGGACGTTGCAAAGACGACATTGAAGCTTTTCAGGGACTGTTACAAGAATTGGAAATTGACACTGACAATCGCAGGACGCGAAAACAGGAACACAACAATTACAGGTCACATCCATCACAATTCCGCGATGAAAGAAATAATAACTGGACACGATAAGGCCATTCTTACAACGCAAATCGTGAACAAAACAGACACCACCCACATGACAACCACTGGCAGAGTAATAGTTACAGAGAAAAATCGCATTTCCGTAGTAATGAATATGACAGAGACAATCATAGAAACAGACAATATGGCAACCAGAACAATTATTACCAAGGGAGACAGAATAACTTCAGATGCAACGGTCCACCGTGCAGTTACGATTCCGGGAGAAATTCTCCACCACATGACCAACAAAAAAGAAACTGTAAACTACCGACAAAATGACAGACCTGAATTCCATCAGAACTGGCGGGATTCAAACAGGGTAGGGCCCTCTCGGCAAAGTGAATTTGTAGATGTTAGGTCTCCTAATCCCAATAAAGACGCGCGCCAACAAAGAGACAGACAATGACTCGCACCGCAGGCAGCGACGTGCGCCGGCTGGCTCAGAGAAAAATAACATAGACGCTAACCTTGAGAAAAATTTTAGCGTTCTTTACCGACGTGTACCACATGATAATTGCTTTGAAGTTGGAACTCTGCGCACTAGAAAGGGTAAAGGATTGCACCACATTTCACATGTAAAACCGTTTAGTGAGAGATAATCTGTTTTTTAATTTAGTCTTTACTATAAAATTTTTCACTTCACGTCACTAGTACTCTTTGTCATACTTACAAACTGTTAACATGCAACTATGTTCTAAAGTTAACTATCCAGTCAAGAATCTAGGGAACTTATTTAGACAAGTAGTTACAAATGCATTGTTATAGTGAACAGAGGACACAGTGTTGTTGTGTGTGTTCATTCTTGATTGTTAGTTGCACGATTATGTAACAACTATAAGGCTCACATACTTAGAACATTTACCAGTACTGCTAATGAGATTTTAATGCAACATTTTGGTTTACTTGAAAAGACATTCTTCATTTGAAGTACTTTCTGTGAGATTAAAGATGACTTAGTATTTGGTTTCTTTGACAGCTACACGATTATATCACGACGCTACTAATGTGTGACACAATTTACATTGTTGCTTTTGTGCTGTATCTGCTTTAAATCGGCACAGTTTTTTTGAATTCTTCTGGAAAGTAAAACATGTTTTAGTAGTAACTTTTGTGGTATAGCTACAATGAGACAGCCTTTTTTGTAGCACCACAACAATACATTACATTATAGTACTTTCTTTATCCCGGTAAGGTACATAATAACTACTATATCTATACGCATAGATTTTCACTTTGGTTTATTACGAGGTAAGTACATTGACTTATACAGAACTTTGCTTACGGACGACGATAATTACCACACTAGGCACATTTTTTACCCTCAAGTAATGACAGAGATTATGTTACAATAAGACGCACAATTTAGCGCAGCAGTACACGAATTTGAGTGCTTAAATTTGTACTTAAAACATTCGTATTTAAAGATTTTTTAATTACAATGATACAAAGGTTTTCCATGATACATATTACTCCATTGCTGTAATCTGTAACACCTGAGGTTATAATTACATTAATCCTCAGGGGGGTACACGCTTACTTTGTGTACCATGTGTTTGGCAAGCAGAAGGAGCCCTAGGTAATATGGTATTTGCTTATACAACTTTACACATCGGTACCATGTTTCTCTAACACATAAATTACACAGCTATCTCATTATTGAACAGAGAAACAAAAATTTTTTTACTATGTCAGTGACACATGTTTACGCAATTACACAGTTGGATAAATTCACACTTATGAAATTGTATTTTGTCTGCACTGTGTGAACTGTTCATATTTTTTCGGAACGATTGTGATACTATGAGAGCTTTGAATGTCATATTTGGTAAGGGAGCATGATTCTTAAAGTACGTTGGAGGTAGATGACGCAATTGAAATGAGCAGAGAATTTTTTTTAGGTTTTGACATTATTGCAGAATGCTATGACGTTTTTGAGATTTGACTGAGGTGTTATGATGTTATTTTTATGACGATGATGTGTATTATGCTGTTGAGGTATGTTTATGATCAATAAGCTGATGCTATACGAGGAATTTGATTATGCTACATATTTATAATGATGAAATATTGAAGAATGTCGACGAATATGTATATGTGTAATAAGGTAAGGAATAATGAGCCGTGGTTACGGACGCCAATTTGTGAAAAACGATGTTGGAAACCAAGAATCGTACTTTAAGAGTTATGAAATGTGTGTACATGAGAATGTATCACAATGCCGCCGAAAATTTTTTGGACACTGTTATATTTATAGGATTTTGTTTCTACAGACTTTGTATCAAACTGTCAGTGTAGCGGAAACTGATGTCGTAAATATTTCGGTAAGGAAGGTAGGTCACCTTGACGTAATACACTGTAAGCACCCAGCTGCGTGACAGTCACCTGGAAAAAAGCCATTAGTGTGTGCCTTTCAGAGGCACAGTTGGAGAAGAAAAGAGGCCATTATCATCGCTATTGACATTTCTTTGTAGAAAGCATCGCAAATACGACATGCTCAAACTTGAAAACATATGATTACACTGTGGAGCTCTTAATTTATGATATTTCCTAAAATGCCTAATGAAATGATGAGAAACATTTTACATCTATTGTCTTTCTAGTTGAGAGATTGATCAATTTGTTTAATATCTAGTTTCTAGCTGCACTGCAGCATTGGTTATAATAAAATTTAATAGATGTACTAATACAGATATTTTATGCATACAGATCCAGTAAATAATAATTTTATGATCTACTTCCAAGAAAATGAGGGAACATAGACATTTCCACTTCACAGGAATTGCATACATAATTTTTGTCAGTGACTTGGTAACTTGTCTGCCAGAGTACGTTTTTGTGATGCATCACTCTAGTGTTAAGATGTGACATAGGTATTAAACATGGCCATTTTTACTGTAATAATTAATGTTTTGAAAACTATTCTCGTTATTTTACATATTTACATATGTCATAATTCCTGTAACACTGATGCATATGTTTATTTCTATTCTTTTGTAAAGCCTGTATTACTACAAATGTTATCTGTATTATTATGTTTTTAATGATGTTTTCTGTATCTTTGTAATTGTATTCTCATGTTGTAAAATTGTAAAGGACACCAGTTCAGCAAATTAAGTAATTTGTAAGCATTCATTTCAGTGCACATGTTTCCGTTGGTCATAGTATATGCACAATATGCAAAAAATGGGACTGTTAGTGTTTGCACGCGTGTTAATAATTCAGCAAGAGACTGATTAACAGCATTGCTGGTTCTAAGGACAATTCCAAAAACTTTGAGAGTGCACAGGTGGTGGTTTATGGACTTGCTATACTGTCCGCAAGACTCTTCGATGGTGATTGTGCACCTGCACAGTCGCAACAGATGGTTGCTGGCCATCTCTACAAGGACTACCGTGGGTCTGCATCTTTGATGGCCCACCAGTACCATTATTTCTACAAGGACTGCACTGGGTCTGCACCTCTGGTGGCCCACCAATACCGTAATCTCTAACAAGACTACGGTGGATCTGCTCTGTTGATGACCTATCTACTAATTTTCTTCAACTTCGACTGACTCGTGGGTTTGCTCTGTTGTGGCCCATTACCTGTCTGCATGTCAAGAGTCAGCACTGTCTTTCCGTTGCAAGGACAACACTACTTCTTCAAGACTGCATGGAAATCCACTACTTCCTTGTGCATTTTCTTTTACAGCTCAGACTTTGAGAAAAACACTGCAATTTTACTGTGATGAACGATCAGGACTGTCTTTACACACTGTGAGAAAATTTTAGCTTTTGACCAACATTGTATCAATAAGTGTGTGCATTTGATTTCTTTGTTATCATAACTCCATTATTATCATCACCTGTAAAGAAAAACTTATTATTCATAGTAGCATATTCTTCATCATTACTCTTCATCTCCCAAGGTGGCTTCCGCCAGCTCCCTCTCCCTGATGGTGCCCTCCTCCCCTCCATCTACCCCCTACCAAGTTTGATCCTCCCTCCCTCTTCCTGTGTTTGCTCCTTTGGGCACCCTCCCTCCCTTCTCTCCCTCTTCCCTCCCTCCTCCATTTCTCCCCACTCCTGCCCCGGGCTTCCCTCCCCTGTCCCTCTACTCCTCCCCCCATCTCCTCAGCCATTGGCATCTTTGTTCTCCCCTCTCCCCCCGCTCATTGTTGTCCTCTTGGCAGGTCCCCAGACTCGCACACGCTACGTGGACATTCGCGCCGGAGATCATCGCCATCAGTGTCACATGCGCCGTCGTGTTTAGTGTTCACCGTCGCACTCCATCATTCACCTGTGCCATCGCCATCTTCAGTGTTTGTGCATCGTGTCAACAGTTTGTAGTGTGGATTATCGTCGAGTGTGAATGACTCCGTGTTTGTCTTTATGTGTCTACTGTTTTATTACCTACCGTTATGTCACTTATGTGTATTCTTTCTGTTGTTTATTTATCTATTCTATGGCTGAAGAGGGGGGTAACATGCTGCTGACAGCCTGCCTGTTTGTACAGGTTTGAAAATAACAATAAAGAAAAAAAAATCCCAAAGTTCAGTTCACGCCAGATGCCGACCTCTTGTACTGTCACCGTCGGAGATTACGTCTTCGTCTCGGAATTGGACTGTTGCTAGTGTGTGTGTGTGTGTTACCAGATACCTTTCTGGAACTTTTGTTTGCCTCATTTAGGAGACTTTTTCATTATTGTTGCCTTTCGTTTGTATGTTCAGTCATCAACCTTGTGAACTTACATCAATAAAACTTGTGTTTGTGAAAAATTGCGAATTGTCAGTCACAACAGATACAAACCTGTCGAGGCGATGGCGAGGAATTTGCAAATTTGTGGTAAGGTCTTATGGGACCAAACTGCTGAGGTCTTCGGTCCCTAAGCTTACATACTACTTAATCTAAAACTAACTTACGCTAAGGACAACACCCACATCCATACCCGAGGGAGGACTCGAACCTCCGATGGGGGGAGCCGCGCGGACCGTCACAAGGCTCCTCAGACTGGACGGCTACCTTCCGCGGCTGATGGCGAGGAACGGCTGCTAGTCAGCCACACGCACGGTGCAAGTGGTATCAGCGAGTGTGCTGTCCGTGTGTAGAATATGGAAGGTGCGCAATCTATCTGAGTTTGACCGAGGGCAGGACCTGATGGCCTGGAGGCTCAGCACAAGCATTTTTCGGAAACTGCACGACTTGTTGGATGTTCAAGGAGTGCTGTGGTGAGTGTCGTCAACACGTGGCGTAGCCGAGGTGATACCACATCCAGACATCGTGGGGTTGGGCGGCCACCATTACAGATATCGGACATCGTAGGCTCGGCAGACTGG